>NC_069114.1:2559745-2619493 GCF_025612915.1 Magallana angulata
TTTTGAGATGCCAGATAAACATAAACTAAAGCATATTTTAGCATTAGAAAAATGTATTTTTTTTCTGTTAAAAGTAAAATCTTGTTGGCAGAAATTTGTTTTTCTTGTTTAATTTTAATGTCAACTTTATCAGAAAACTAAAATTACAAAAATATTTTAAAATTAATCGTTGGAATAAGAAAACCTATAGCATTTAGACATACAACTGAGAGAAAAGTCAGAAAAAGAGTTATTTCCCCTTTGCATAGATAAAATATATAAAAATTTGGAAATTTAGTATAAAATTAAGTGCGAAAATATCTTTAACCTACCAATAATTCTAATTACATCCATGTGATTATATTCACATAAAATAAATAAAACTATCTTGCACAATTTTTAAAGAATTCAAAGTTTTACAAAAAAGTGTACACGTCACAGAACACTGGATCTACTTTAAATTCATTTTTAATCTCGAAACTGTCTTTTTTCTGTAACTCTAATTTTAGATTAACAAGTAGCTGGAAATGTAAAATGAATGTTTCCAAAGATCCACTGAACTTACTGAGTAATCAATTAAAGTGATTCAAGCAGCAAGATGAAGTTTATCAAGAATGAACTGAAAAATTAAAAATATTCAAGTAATTTAATTTTAAGCAATTTACATGTGATACGTATGTAATTCATGTGAAAAACGTACGTTGGATCCACATACGTAAAACGTATGGAATGTATCACGTATGTCTAACACACGTGTAACATACGTTTCACAAATGTTCATTAACGTACGTTAAACACACTTGGTACGTAAATCACGTTAAACGTACGTGAGGTCACATACGTATCACACATGTTTAACGTATGTGAAACGTATGTGGCACATTTTGCTGTGTATTCCGAGTGTATTCCGAATGGAGAAAAGATGTAAACATTCCCCATTATAAATATCCGTAAGGAATCTGTTTTCGTTCCTGTGAATTTTTCCGAGTGAAAGATGATATTGTGTCAATGAAATTATCTTGGAAAATATCCCTTTCAACTATTTCAATTGCACTTCTTTCACAGGTATGTGTACTTTTATTAAAAATCGTCCAAATGTGCTGCATAAATATATTGGGACAGACTTTAGTGTGATGTTATGCATGGTTTTGCCATAATTTCTTGATTTATACTTGTGTTAAACACATTTAAGCTATGTTAAGTGAAATGACAGTAATGTTTTATAATTTATAGAGAGTAGTTTGAGTTGAAATCGCTGAATTCAATGAAAAACTGATAAAACCGTACATAGGCAAACTTGACAGAGACTACAGTTTATATTTTTTTTACTTGGAAAGGTAAATGTTTCTTTGCAGATTTTGATAGGATATATTATGAATTACAAATGTACCAATTTTCTTACCAAAATTCTTCCCCGCTTAAATGTGATCAGAATAGCTCACAAGCTTTCAGCTCGGGTGAGCTACATGTAAAAACTTCACATTCGTAATAATAACTCCGCCAAATGTCTTTGGTGAAAAATTGCATATTTAATTACTTTTATCCTGGTTTATTTTCTGGTGAATTTTCAAAGGTCAATTTATTTTAGTTAATATCTCAATTATTTCCGAACAGCCTTTAGAAAGTAAAAAGTAGAAGTCCAATTTCATTGAAAAGTTCTCATGTGTTATCACAAATTTTCTGTTGTGGTGAAACGATTTGACCTTGACTACCATTTAACCTTCATAGTCATACAGCCAACATCCGGAAGATAGGTAGGAAAACAACGAAAAAACAACCTATAATCAACCATGTTTCTTTTACAAACTTACAAAATATTTAATAAAACTAAGTGTCATTTTGTAAGCATACGTTACACGTATCTTTTTAAATCATTAAAAAAGGTATATTTAGCATAACATCGACTTGTAACCATTAAATATATCAAATACTTGGAAAATGCTAATTTAAATTGGGGTTTGCATGTCAAAAGCTCCAAATGGTGTATTTTTTTTAGAACTGAAATGTCTTTTCTATCATAGAGTGGGTCTGCGCTCCATATCTTTGTCATAGTCTAAATTAGGTCTAACAGAAAAGAAACCGATTTCAATCAATAGAAACATGGAAAGATGACCCCCTATGCGTTAGAAACATAATTTTGTATCCCAACAACTGAACAATTTAAAACATAACACAAGTCCGTATATTGCTGGTCAAAGTCGCATATAGCATTTAAACAAAGCATGTTGGTGTGACTGAAATAGCTCAGGGGTTAGAGCACCAAACATTAGGTATCCTTATTAACTACGCATTTTAGGCTTTGGACTCGAAACCATCAAAACTTAATAATTTTCTTTCTTATCGTTTGTTTAAATATTAAAAAACTGAATATCCTATTAGTTTGAAATTGTGCTTTTACATAGTCGCATTAATATTAATAAACAGATTGACTTCGAAAAAAATTTAATTTGTATTTGTAATTAACGACTACACCAAATGGGCGTTTGGGCTAAACTATCCTCTCATCTTCTTTATAATAAAAACAGCTTACACAAAAGATGCAGGCTCATGTATATGTGAATCTTTTACATGAAATTTTAATGTTTTATCATAGATGTATTACAATTGTACGTACCGTTACATCGATCCCCTTTCCAGTTTCCTGCACAGCCATCAATGCAGGCTCCACTTTCTCGGGCACATTTCTTTGCAACACAGTTACGACTGCAATTCTTATCACACATGTCACCATAAACTCCCTCAATGCAGTTCTGTGTACACCTACCGTTATTCATTTCACAAACCTTGCCAGAACAATGAACAGAACACGATGATGTACACTTGTCTCCCCAATAACTCGGTTTACAGCTATTACAATGTTCGGTATTTTGAACACAGGTTTGTAAATGACAATTTACGGGGCACGATGAATCACAGGTCCGACCCCCGTATCCTACCTTACAGCCGCTATAACAATATCCTTCTTTATTACATTCACCGTTCACACAATTAACGCTGCACCCTGAATAAAAAGAAAAATTTTCCGTGTGTGTGTGTATATATATATATATATATATATATATATATATATATATATATATATATATTATTGATCGCCGTAACAAAGGTAAAATTTACCGAAAATGTGCGTAAAAAGCATGCGATGGCTTGTGATATGATGTTATTCACTGTGCAGCAAGATGCGTAAAACTGGTTTTAATGAGAGATAAATCGCTGAAACTGGGATAACCATGCCAGGTGCTAGCCTAAGGAGACGCGATCGTGGACGAAAAAGTTGTTTTGTTATGTCGACAAATAATAGTATGTACTATGTAGTGAGCGACTTTTGTAAACGTTGTGTTAACTGGATAGCCAGTGATGTACTTGAATGGTATATCTGCCGTTTGAAATGCGCCGAAGGAGTTGATGCATTACCCAGAGCTTTCAATTGCTTTAAGATGCTTATTTTGATGACCGATCATGTATGTGTGTTAATTAAAAATTTATCGTTACCAAATTTGAAGAGCAGTAATACCGTGAAAGTGTATATGCCATAAAGGCATTTGTTATGATTATTCCTAGAATTAGAACAGCCAGCCTCGCCATAAATGTTGATCGTTGATCACAAGCAGACGAAATAGCAAGAAGACGCTTATTTCTAATTTTCTCATAGTGAATATTACATTGTAAATAATGTGTATTGTTTATGTCTGGTTAACTTTTCTTTTCTTTTATTTATAAAGTTGTATTTAGTTTGCTGACAATTAAACGGACACACCTTTACATTTTGTTGACAGGGTTTATAATCTCCTCGCGCAACTTGTTGCGAAGGGGATATAGCATCGCTGCTGTGCGCGTGTGTGTGTATATATTTGTGTACATTTCAGCCTTTTTAGCAAGATTTAAAGAAAACCCTCGCATGCATGTTTAACAAACTTCGTATACTTCATAAGCATGTTTAAAGGATAAGCCCTATTTATTTTCAAGGAATTCTGTTTTATATTTTTAACATATCGTTAAAATCACAACACTTTAAAATCTTATGTCCGACTTCCGGTTCGTGAAAGTAAACATTTCAAATCAACAACTTGATATTTAGTTGGATGTAGGCCAAGTAAGCGTGTTTGAAAAATGGAGAGTTGGAGGGATGTCGAAAGTGAAAAACTGAAGCAAGCAGGAATTTAATCAAAACAAGCAGCCATCTGCGCCGAATTTCGGGCTATATTTAACGAATTACTTAGATAAGAACAGGTTCATAATTCATACGAGACTTTGAAAAATATCGTCAACATGATTTTAACCGAGAATTCATTTCCGGTAAATTGCTGAAGATACGTTACTCTTTTTTAGAATAATAATTACACGTTAACTCGAATTTTCTCATATAGCAGACTATAAATTGCAAGATCTTAGCTATGTTTTATTTTCAATATGAAACTTTAAATTTGCCTACACTTATTGCTTAAATAATTAATGTATGTCACTGGATAAATAGAATTTACTTACATTTCACACGTTTGTGGTGTGTTTTCGCTAGTAATGGGAGAAATTGCACAACCACGTATATGCACCCATCCCCTATGGATGCAAATAGAGCGTGCATGGGGATAGGAATAAACGAAATATTTTAATTCAAAGTGGTTTTTAACAAGTTATATATTTTGTCTCTTTAATTATGTTTTACCCTAAATAATGCATTTCCCGCACAATATTTTCATTGCGCAAAGGGATGCTCCGCTTTTCGGTGCCCTTGTTTTTGGAAATTCCCGTTCTATAAATAGTGTTAAATCAGAACATATGTGAGAAGAAGATCCGGCAAAAAATTTTATAGATGCAGGTAGCAAAGAAATCCTTCGACCAATCAGATCTTATCTTATCAAACTAAAAAAAATTAAATGATTGTTATTTACACCGAATAAAAAATCTAAATAATCCTCTGACCCCTTCCCCTCTCCTTGGAGAAAAAAAATCTGGATCCGCGCAAGAAAAATCGTATTTTAGGATGTTTTAAAAGTTTAATTGCATTAACGTAAATTCTTCTATGAAAATTTGTTGATTACTAAGTTCCAAAAACCCATTTATCAGTTCTATTATAAGAACATGTTTAACATTCAAAAAGAAAACTGGAAAAGCATATACATTAATATAATGATAAGAAATATGTGAATTTAATTACAAGTTATCAAATAATATATTACGTTGCAATTTATTTTTACATCAATTAATGTAAGTTAAGACCAAGCAAATGTTGTGATTATTGTCAAGACACAACAGAGAACGTTGAACATCTTATTTTTTAATGTTACAATGTCAAAGAAATATGGTCAAAACTGTGTATACGATTTTGCATTTAGATATTATGTGGAAACATGTAATCATAGGTTTCTATTATGAAAACAACCTCAAGGTACAATTTTTGAATAATATTATATCTTATGTTGCGTATAGAATTTGCAAATTTAAGATGTTATGTAGATTTGAAGAAAAAAATGAAACCTCTCAAAGTCTGAACGAATATGAAAAGAATTATTTAATAAGAGGTATGAATTACATTACAATGTACTTAAAATCATCGAAATATTCAACAAAAATTAAAACAATAATAAATATATTGTGAATACTATTGTATACTCTAGACACTTAGGGTCTGCCTATGTGTATATGTGCTACACCCGGGGACCATGTCATGGACTGTATGTAGATGTATTTGTCCTCCGGGTTAGCCAGGGTATTACATGTACATTTACTCAATATATTTCAACCTTTTACTAAGATAGCTTACTTTGTACCAGTTTATATAAACCAATTTGTACCAATTATATACCAAAATAATACACATTATTTTTATGTATAAATATTTATATATATAAACATGTGTCAATTTAATGTTTTAAGACAACTTGTTAGATACTTTTAAATGTCTTCTCAATGAAAACATGTTCATTTATGTGTAGCATTAATATGAAAATTAAGGAATTATACAAGATGTCTGTACACTAATAATTGAAGTTTTTGTATATTTGTTTACTCTTGTAAATAATAATAATAACTAGACACGATCTCGTTGCGAGCAACGAGGAGGTCTTCCGTCTGTTTTAGAATTTGAAATACATTTACGACCTTGGTTTTGCTATTTAACGGCTAAACGTGATTTAAAATATGAAAAAGGTCTACATTCTAAGGGCAGGATACTATTTGTTTTAGACGCAAGAGCTTTGGTCGAAAACATTTAGACCTCTATAGTCCAGTCAATTTAGCAAAATTTGGGGGATGACCTTAAACAAATTGCAACAGAAAAAATGTTTGTGGCACACGCCTCTATACTTTCATATTATACTTAAATAAAAAATCCACTTAAATCCTCTAGAGGGAAAATTTTTTTCTGGCCTGAAATTAATGATATTTTGGGTCACAAATTTGTCCAAAAATAATTCAATTGATACATTGTGACAAACTTTTATCTTAGAAAGTTTGCTATTAAAATACATACAGACATAAATGTATTTTAAAAAATTAATTGATAATTGTTTAAAATATAAGGTTTTTTTAATTTGTTCATAGTTTGAGTAGATTTAAAGTCGATAAAAGTTCATAAAGTGATCCTCATTCATCATCAAAATTAATGTCTCCATCAATAGAATTAGAGCAACTTCGTACCACGGCATTCCCCACAACTCATGGAACAAATAATACCATGTCGTTTACAATTGCAACGTTTGGATTCACAATTTGATTTGCAGTTACAACGAATTATTTTCAATAATTCCTCGGGTGCAGGGGGAAGATGTGTTTTCGTTGAACCAGAATCCCGTTTTCCAACTTCCATCCCCAGTCTTCTGGCTCCAGGTTATTACCTATCCATTGTTGTACTTGATGGTATACTCGGTAAATGTGATATATTGCAGCTGCATATGTCGGTGGGAGACTGCAAACTTGTACCTGTTTTTGAACACGGGATGTTTTGGTGACAAATTTCCGAAATCTCAGTATGTCTAGTCCTTCGCAAGGTTGAGCGCCAAACAAACCACCTATAGCATCTTCCCCTTGAGATGCAAGCATTTCTTTAGATGGCATCGGCGAATTTGTTAGAAAGTAAGAGGAAACCTCCTTGTAATAAGCTGAATTAGCTTTTACTTTCTTTAACATTTGTCCCATACTCAAACCATATATTCTAGAGGTAGTGTCACAACCTGTCAATGCATGTAAAAACAAAATACATTTGCAAACTTCGTCTGTTAAATGTATCTTTGTCTTTTTAATGTCCCATATTTTTCCAGTTTTGTTAACTCTATCAGAGAGAAAATAAACTTCTTTGCTTTCCGCAAGATCCATATGATGCAATAAAAGCACTAAAAGGTCTGTATCTTCTCCAATAAGAGCGACATTTTTTTCTTTTCCTTGCGATAACGTCGTGTGAACAATCAGAAGGTCTGCATCACAGTCTGCATTTATTGTGCAACATCCTGACTTTTGTAGGTCATTCTGTAAGAGCTCGATAAATTTCTGTTTGTTTGATGGATTAGTCAGAAACACTTCTTTTTTGGAACGAAATGGTGTATTTTCGTTGAAGAAAACATCACGTCCTGTCAGTCCCTTGGAGCGTCTGATGTGAGCAACATCTTTGGTTGTGGGGCCGTTTGAGTAACCATCAAAGACAACCATGCAGTTTGAAAATTTGGAAGCAACGTATCTTGAATACATTTTGGATATATCACCAAATGTTAATTTCGAAGTCCACGGTAATTTGTGCAATAAAGACCCACCATCTGGAACATATTTAGTATCGACTGGTAAGGCATCAATCCCGCATTCACCCGACGTCCAAATTGCATCTGCAAGGGTGCTTTTGTTCGCTTCTCGTGGCATTCCCGAATTATCAAACAGAGAAGAAGGATGACTTGACCGTTCAAATTTAAAAAGTTCACTCATTTCGGGAAATGCGTCTCGGGCTACAGTTGTTATCCTCTGAAATAAAAGTTGGGGATCTACTTGGGCAGTTTCATTATCGATTGTTAAGGCTTGTTTAGTGTGCATGGTTACGGCTTTGTTCTTTTTCTTGAAAGAGAAGGTGGTTGCATCATTTCCAGACAATGAAGAAATTATCTTAGATCCAATCTCATTGCATCTATCAACATTCACACCTTTTTCTGTTGTCATCCCTGTTTCGATACTTCGAAGTTGATCAACATTTCTATCAAAAGGGTTTCGCTCCGCTTTCCGATTCACAAGCACTAACAGGTCTTTATGGTCTCTTTCTTGTCTGCATTTTGAAGTTTCTTTATGCTGCTCACTTGTGCTGTAGTTCACTTCTGTCAATATCTGTAGACTCTGAGTAATCTCTGCACATATTGGGCTGGACAATAGCCACAACGCTCTTTGATACTCGGACATTCCTCTGCCTCTGGTTAGTCCACCTGTTGTTTTCAGACTACGCATCAAGATCTGTTCTAATGATAAATCGGTAGATAATCCTGCCCAGTACTTATTGGATCTGCGAACAACGTGATAGCCTGCTGCAAAAAGACTATAGACATCAGGATGTGTCTCTTCTAGTTCGCACATTTCAGTCAAGTAAATGTATGCAGATTTAACATATAGGTTATGTCCAGCAGCAGCTAAATATGGCAGCATTTTTTGAACTGTTTGTAGGTGTAGAAACCAATCCCCTGTCCTTTCAGCTTTTATAAATGTGTGCAGGAGGGAAACCATGTTAAGGTATTCAAACCAAAGAGTAGCTGTGCGATTCGAGGAGAGATCTCTCATAAATCCTGACATTTTGTCTTTTATGCCCTTAAAAACGTCATTTTTACAAGCTTCATCCGCTGATAAATTTTCATTGAACATATCGTCATACATTGCACAAATAATTTGTAAGTCAGGATGCCACATGTGGAAGCTATCATCTCTGCCACTCAAGTCCTCATCTGCATCACCGCTGTCCTTCTGTGCAAGGTTGCAATCTGGCGAGTTTTCTGCAGAATGATTTTCCATATCTAAATCTGTGTCATCAGGTTGAAGTTCCCTTGATTCATCGTTTGGATTTTTTCTCCCTCCATTTTCTTCATTTGGAATTTGTATTCCATAAATCTCAGACAGAATTAGGGCATAAAGAGTAGATTCGACCAAAAAATGACCTCTCACGGCTCGGCTCTTGAAACAGCCTTTCCACTGAGCATATGTACAACGGCATTTGGAGCATAGACACATTCAAGAAGCTCTTGTAAACCTGATCCACCCATGATGTGACGAATGGCACCGAGGAAGCTCATCTGTAAATGAAAACCTCCAAGGCGTATTATTATTCTATTTAAGTCACTTTCTCTTTCATTTCTAGTAATAAGAAGCGCTTTCCAGTACAAGGGTTGATCGATGGTTATTACGGGCGTTTTGTTGTACCTCGAAGCATAAAGTCTAATTCCCAAAATTTATTTTTTGCTTCCAAGATTCTGAGTTTGGCAAATGGTATCTTTTCAGTCTTTGTTTTCTGCTGGTACAGAGATACATCAATTGTTCCAATGTTCAGTACTTCTTCTTTTGAAACAACTCTTCTTGGAACTTGAAAATCTTTTTTCACAACTGGTGTTATTGCTGCCATGATTCCCATTCCATGGAAAGTATTCAGACCATCAATCGTACAGGCATTGTGATCAACATTGTCTGCAACAAACTGCAAACAAGACACCTCTCCAACATCAACCTGAAGTGAATCGCCTTGTACCACAGCAGCGGATGATTGGAACTTTTTAATTTCAGAGTAGGATGTGCAGAAGCCAAGATTATGCAAGGTGTCGATAAGGAAACGAGAGGCAAAGTGTTGATGCAGAACAACACCCAGACTGATTTGTAATGGTGAAATAATGACCCTTGGTCTTGCCGCCTGAATCATCGCTTGACCAATTGCTGCTATCTTCAGATTAGGATTTTTTCTATGAAAATGCTATCTAAAAAAATTTTCAGTGACAGCGGTAAGAAATTTGTATGAAAATTCATCGACCCTACTTCTGTTGCGGATGGATAAGATTGCTTTGAAATGGACATGCACTTAATGTCACGGCGTATGATCTTGGATGCAGCGGTTATTAGAGCAAACTTGTCTGACTCAGGATCATTTTTCTGTTGCATGTAGAAGTCATGAAGAATTGATTTAGCTGTGTAACAAAATGTGACAACGTCCAATTTTCCATTGACATCGGTGAAGACAATGTCTTTGTCATATTTTTGTCGAAGCTTTTGCTTCATGTACACACCACTGTAAGGAATTTCACAAAATTCTTCCATTTTTTTAACAAGATCTACTATGGTAATTTGCTCATCGTCATTTGTTTTTAAATAATCAGTTATTTTCATGAATGCATTTTGTTGTATGAGCTCTACTGGTCTACCTGAGGTACATTCCTTTTTTTGTTTCGCTGGTGTTGGAGAAAATGTGCAAGGAATGTTTTTTCTGGTACGGAAATTGACACTACAGGTTTGGTGATATAGAGCATCAGCTGCGTGTAAGTCATTTATAACTCCCAGCCTTCCTTCAACTTCACGGCTCCAACTGTCATTCCTTTCTTCGCAAATTTTCCCAATGGTCTTCTGAAATTCAAATGTTCTTACACTAAAGGCATCGTTTCCACGTTTCCTCTCACTTACTTTAGCTGGAAATCCACAGAACAAACAGTGGTCCCGGAAGTCAAAAGATGAATGAGATCTGAGTTTTGGAGGTTCTGAGGTATCGTTGTTGCAATTCGCTATTCTCCGCTTTGCTACAAGAATTCTTCTCTTATCAGTAAGGAATTTTCTGCAGTCTGTATGAACGACATCACCAGGGATACAAAGTATGTCCTGTCCTCTTTCTTCACTTGCTGCATAAATAGTTTTGCTTCCTTTCGAAGTCAAACATACAGTGCTGCTGGCAGCAAGGGGACCATGACATATTTTGCAGACCTCCATAATTGCTGAAAAGTTTGAAAAGAAAATACATTTGTAGACATGTTACATTTGTCACTCTTGATTAATCAAAATAAGTAACTTAAATCGGAGATTAAATTCTGATTTTAACTTTAAATCTTAAGCAATACACTGAGTATATAATTATAGAAGATATACCGGTATTTATATCAACAATTTGACTTTTAAGACAAAATTAGTTTTAAATTGAATGAGATTTAAATCCGGCAGACATTTAAAACGTGAAATACATTTACATACACTGTATTTGATAAATATAATTATCTTATTTATTCAAAAAGAAATTCATTATTCCTTTGCGAAATGGAAAAAAAAGAAGAAATGAAGCTTTATATGCAGTATTTTATCAATTTGTTACCCAAAGTGCGTTCCATATTTTTTTCCAATCTGCATGACCCCCAACGAAAACGTTTAATTTCGAACAAATTACAAAAGATGGCTGTATTATCTAATGCAGGACAAAATAATTCTTAAATTAAATGAAAGCTTTAATTTTGTCTAAATAAATCTTACCTCCTAGAAATACTGCAAGGTACATAAAATTATCATAAATTCTCATCTCTCATGATGTTGTTGACGTAAGATCCACCAATAATACGTCATAAACTTGAGGTACGGTAGCGCATAAAAGACATTGAACGTATACAAAATATATCGATTTTTTTTTTTGATAAAAAATATTTTAAATAACAATATTTTGAAGTGGATTTTTCTTATTAAGGAATGAATTCAATATTTATTTGTTTTATACGATATAAAATGGTTTGGGGCAGTTTACGCTTTATAAACCGCGAAGCGGTTTATAAAAAAGCGTAAACTGTTTCAAACCATTTTATATCGTATAAAACAAATAAATATTGAATTCATTGCTTAAAATTTAATTTTTTTACTCTTCATTGTAGATAAAAACGGTCATTTGACCCTTAAAATGACGTAAAATTGTATAAAATTCAAACGTAACGTCAAGCGTATTGATATGTTTTTGACGTTAGTCTTACTATGACGTAGGCAACATTCTTTATACGATATAAAATAATTTTTTAGCCAATCAGAAAGCGCGTTACAACCAGAATTAAATTATTTTAGATTACGAACAAAACACCTTTGAACTGCTATAAAAAAATATTGTTGCAATTTGTTTAAGGTCAATACTTCTTCTTTACTGGACTCGAGGGGCCAGTCCCTTTTTCTTCGTATCAAATGAAAAGTCATTTACTTTTAAAGACATTTTGATTTTGATTTTCATTA
The DNA here is from genome assembly GCF_025612915.1 of Magallana angulata. Classification (NCBI taxonomy): domain Eukaryota; kingdom Metazoa; phylum Mollusca; class Bivalvia; order Ostreida; family Ostreidae; genus Magallana; species Magallana angulata. The sequence goes on from NC_069114.1 coordinate 2,571,908, forward strand.
CATTGCTTGGATACATAACTGTAAGATAAACATATTTGCTTCTATAATCTTTCACAAACTATTTCTCAGTAAAGGGCTATAGATGAAAGACTTTGGAGCCCTTTGGTCCCCTAATTTGAGGGGCCAGCCCCTTTTTCTTGATATCGAATGAAGGGTCTTGTAAATATAAACATTTTTACATTACATCTTTTAACAAAATATTTTTCAGAAAAGGGATAAACAAAGAAAGCCAGAAAAAAACTATGACGTTTGTTTAATCTCAATTTTCGGGTCCAGGCGAGCTTCGACGCTTTTGGCGATCGAAATGATTTTAAACCTTCATGCACAATTTCGGTCTTCCGTCTACCATCGCTAAAAATTTCAAGTTTTTATCTGCTATAGTTTGAGAGGAGTACAAAATACCCCTCTGAAAATCGATAAAACGACTATATCTCGAAACCGGAAGTGACGTCATCAATGAAAAAAATTGCAATACGGTTCATATCATCATCTATTAGATCCCAAAGTTTCATGAAAATCAGTTGAGTAGTTTTCGAGATCTCGCGTGCACAAAATTTGTAAGAAAAAAAATAATAATATAGAAGAATAGGGAAAAAGAGACAAAACAATAACGATAAGGTCTTCCGTTGGAAACGGAAGACCTTAATAATGAAAAAAAGGTCTCATTACCCTTTCCGACGCCTATATACCGGTGTGGTGGCTTTAAACTAATATGGCGGTAGTTGGAGATAAAAGGGTAATAATGCGTATTAATGAGTTGATGTCTGCTTTAAGGTAGCTCCATACTCGTAAAATTCTCTGAGGAAAGTTGAAAAACCAAACTGATTTCGACTTAATAGACTTAAATGTTATCAATTGTTAGAAAAAATATACATGTCTTCACACTTTTTGAGATGCCAGATAAACATAAACTAAAGCATATTTTAGCATTAGAAAAATGTATTTTTTTTCTGTTAAAAGTAAAATCTTGTAGGCAGAAATTTGTTTTTCTTGTTTAATCTTAATGTCAACTTTATCAGAAAACTAAAATTACAAAAATATTTTAAAATTAATCGTTGGAATAAGAAAAACTATAGCATTTAGACATACAACTGAGAGAAAAGTCAGAAAAAGAGTTATTTCCCCTTTGCATAGATAAAATATATAAAAATTTGGAAACTTAGTATAAAATTAAGTGCAAAAATATCTTTAACCTACCAATAATTCTAATTACATCCATGTGATTATATTCACATAAAATAAATAAAACTATCTTGCACAATTTTTAAAGAATTCAAAGTTTTACAAAAAAGTGTGACGTCACAGAACACTGGATCTACTTTAAGTATCACTTACCATTCACTTCAATTTCGCATATTTCTAAGATAGGCCCCGTTGCAGAGTCGTCAGGAGGGTCGTACATGGTTTCCACAATCACATATCTCGCTATCTGATTACAAGACATTGTTAATTTACTTGAAGGTGCGGAAGGTTTCGTTGTATTGTCAGTATAACACCGGGTTCTATTTTCCGTTGTCGTTTCTGTAACTGATGAGTTTGAAACATCTAGATAAAATTGTCTAAATCGACGTGGATCCCAATGATCTGAAATATGTAAATTTTGGATTGTAACGTCTAAGACAACCACGTCTAAATGCTAATTTTTGCTAATTCAGTGTTCATAGAATGGCAAAGGACAATATATGGTAGCCTAAAATAGCCCCATAAAATGAACATCATTATTATACCGAAAGTTCGGGTATATTGTTGTTACTCTGTTCTGTCCGTCCGTCCGTCCGTCCGTCCGTCCGTCTGTCACGTTTTAGTTTCTCAAACTGCTCTTACATCTTATAAACCATCAATCTGAACTCTTAGAGTTTGATTTGGGGTGTCATGTTGTTTTGTAAAAAGGTTTCAAAAATTCTCTGGTGGTCCTGGGGGTCAAATAATTGGTAAAAAATGATGTTTTTTCACAAAAAACCTTCCTCCTCGAACTCCTCCTACATTTTCATTAGTAGACAAATCATCTCTTGGAATATGTTTTAGGATATGCTAAAGATGCGCAATAAGGTTTCGGAAATTTCAATTTTGTCCTGGGGGTCAATTAATTGCTAAAAAATGACGTTTTTATTTTTTTTTTTTAAAAACTGGTTTCAAAAACGTCATTTTCTTTTTGCAGTAGCCAAATGATCTTCTAGAATATGATTGGGGGTGTCATATTGAAGTGTGATTAGGTTCCAGAATTTTTTTTTTATTAAGGGGATCAGTAGGCAACAAAAAATGACGTTTTTTGGCAAAAAAAAGTATGGTTCCTAGAACTCCTCTTACATTTTTTGGGGTAGCTAGGTCATCTCTTGGGATATAATTGGGGCTGTCCTATAGATGTGCAATAAGATTTTAAAAATCTAAATTTTATCCAGGAAGTCAAATAGTAGCAGAAAATTGACGTTTATCACTCAAAAAAACCCCCCATAGATTCCAGAACTCCTCTTATGATTTAATGGATAGACACATCATATCTTGGGATATGATAGGGACTGTTCTATAGATGTGCAGTAAGGTTTTTAAAATTTAAATTTCAACCAGGGAGTCAAAAAGTAGCAGAAAATTGACGTTTATCACTTCAAAAGACATAGATCCTAAACTCCTTTTATGATTTAATGGATAGACACATCATATCTTGGGATATGATAGGAACTGTTCCATAGATCAATGTAGATGTGCATTACGGTTTTGAAAAATTAAATTTAACCCTGAGGCCCATTACCTACATATCTTATGATGCCCTTTAAGGATCAAGAATATATATGGTTAAAGGGTGGGGATCTCAACCGTTTTCGAGATATTCGTGTACTTCCTGTTCGAGGGGGGTCATGACCACCCCCGGGGCCCATGACCTACATACCGTTTGATGCACCTTGACACAAGGAACAAGAATATATATGGTTTAAGGGTGGGGATCTCAACTGTTTTGAAGATATTAAGGGACTTGCTGTTTGAGGGGGTCAGGACCACCCACAGGGCACATGACCTACATAACATTTGATGCCCTTTGACATCAGAAACATGAATATATATGGTTTAGGGGTCATGATTATAACAGTTTCTCAGAGATATATGGTAATTTCAAATTCCTGGGGGGTGGGGATGACCCCAGGGGTCAGATCTAATAAACTCTATATATTGCCAGTAACAGTCAATATATGATTATGAAAACCCTATATTATTATCTTTGTCTGTTTTCAAGTTACCATTTAAAATAGAGTCTACGATTCTTCCTACAAGGTTCAATGTTAGACCCAACACCCTTTTGACACCCGTTAGGGTCATGGCTTACATGTCATAATGATCTGATGCGCCATGACCTTAGGAGGAATAATATCTTTGGATTAAGGTGGGGTCACAATGGTTTTTATGATATTTGATAATTTCAGGAAAAGCACTTTGGATCATGACCTACATACCATCTGAAATGCCTTGAACAAAGAAACAATAATATAATATGTACATGATATATGATTCAATTTAGGAACCCAGATATACTAGTAGATCAATCATCTATGTTTTGTAATACTTCCTATGTATATATATATACATGTATTAGTTTGTGTTTTGTTCTATACTATTCATGTTCATGACTGTTGTATGGCTTAATTAGTCTTATTTTAAATTACATTAAAAAATTGTCAAATATATGACTTGGAACCCCCACCCCCAAACAAGCTCAAATATAAATTGCCCCCCCCCCCCTTAATTGTCGAATGATCTATTAAATCAAAATATAATTTGGGTGTCTAAAAACTTTTATAAACTGGTAAAAAATGTTATTCTTAAAAAAATGTTCATTACACCTTGCATAATTGACAAATGATCTATTGAGATATGATCAGAGGTCATATTTCTACCTTTGGATCAATAACTAGTATTCATTGACAAGTTAAAATTAATAACAAATGATTCAAATTATAAATGTTTATACTCCACATGCATTCACCCCCCCCCCCCCAATCTAACCTGGTTGTTAAGATTCAGTCTTCGTAATAATTCTTACATGTTTGCAGTAGCAAATTTTAAATCATTTCTTGATTGCTTTTTCTCTCCTGATGCACATTAACATTTTGAAATTGCTTAATTCAATTTTTAAGATTCATAAACAAAATGTTATATGCATGTGTATTCGCCTATTTGGGGCAATTGTAAAGTCTCCTTAACAAAACAGTGACATCATTAGGCTAGGAATTACCCACATGGATCAAACACTACTGTAACATATGAATAAGATAAAATACTTTATTGGGAGTTGATTTTAATCAACTCTCCTATGCACTTACTCGGGCAAAGCGAGTTAAAGACAACACCTAGCTGGGGGTCATTAATGTACTGTACACCATTTGATGCATCATAATGACATTAGAAGATATTTTGTATTTTCCTGTTTCGTGGGGTCAGAACAGCTATAGTCTGTCCCAAGATATTTATGCAGCACATTTGGGCGATTTTTTAAAAAAATACACATACCTGTGAAAGAAGTGCAATTGTAATAGTTGAAAGGGATAATTCCAAGATAATTTCATTGACACATTTTCAACTGTCACTCAGAAAAATTCACAGGAACGAAAACAGATTCCTAACGGAGATTTATAATGGGGAATGTTTACATATTTTGTCCATTCGGAATACACTCGGAATACATCGCGCAATTTTTCAACGTTACCATCCGGGCTTGCTGCAATACAAAATCTCCGTAGACATCACATTTTTTAGCATTGTATTGAAACCTGATAAGCTAACAGGGGCGTTTCGACTGAGAAATCTTGGAAATTTTTTTATACTTTTGAATGAACATCGTTTGAACCCTGAGGTATTTATAAATATCAAGCAATTAAGCAAAATGTGAATCCAAGATATCTTGGGACAGACTATAGTTCCATAAGGTCATGACCTACATTGTATTTGATGCATTATAATACATTAAGAAAGAAATACTCCTTCCTTCCTATTATAACTCATATGAAAATGATAATTAAGTGTCTAGTACACTTACTTACATGTAATACACAAATTTAATAAGAAATTGTTTATACAGGGTCAAGATGGGGTCAACTCAATAGTGCAAGTCTGACAAATGAAAAAAATTACTTTTGCAACTAAAATGACAGAAACTTTACAAATGCGATAGGATAGGTAACGATGATAAGCTTATTTAAATATTAAAAGATGATGATACAGTATGCTGTCAAAGGGAGATCACATTTAGAAAGTGAAAGTACATGTAGAACTTATGTATGCTGGCATCTCATTATACAGTAAAACACGGTTATAGCGAACACGCTTATAATGAATTGACGCTTATAGCGAAGTGATTTTCATTCCCTGTGACTATATTACATGTTGTAAACTTGACGGATATAACGAATTACGCTTATAACGAAGCAAAATCACCCGTCCCTGGCACTTCGTTATAACCGTGTTTTACTGTATTGTGCTACTGCTACTACATGTATTATGGTTACCTATATTGGTCGGCATCATAATGATAATCCAATTAAAACACAATAATAAATTCCTTTAGCTGATCTTAACTAATCCTTTTCTGCATATGGAAAACACAGACATGTATGTATACACGCGAACCCATCTAATCAAAGAGCTGGGTAAAACTAGTACCCGCTAATGATACCTGCAGACTTGTGTTGTGTAGTGTATTAAGCTATGCGACCGACTAGACCGACGTACGACCTAACAAAGCAGCATATAGAGGTAATTCGAGATAGGGAGGGAACCAGTTGAGTACGGAGCCGGAGAGACGCACAGAGCAGACGAGTGAACTGATCCACTTAAGCCGGGAACCTGGTAATCCTTGTATTGAATTTGATTATATAGTATAAATAAATACTACCACAAATGGCGCTGCGAGCTACGGTTTAGGTGATTATCGGTAAGGTGTAAATTGTTTACTTTTTGTTTAAGAAAGTCAAAGTTTTTGGAAGTTTGCTTCGCGCGTCTGACGATCACGTGCTCGTGGAATGTGAACACCGCATGGTAAATTGAGTAGGTTGAGTAGGAATTTAATGTCTTTTTTAAGATTATCGATTAAAATTTGGGAGTTGTAAGTGTAGAATTTGATGTGTTTGTAGCTTAAAATTTTGAAATATTAGGTTTTGTGTGAATGAATCTGAATAATATAAACTGAAGTATGGCGGGAAAACGTGACATAGTATACCCCACCGTTTAAGCGGTCAGTACGGGTATTCACGCAATACGAACATCTCTATATAGTATATAATCCATTGTGTAAAGTAATGTGTCTGAGTTCTTGCTGTTCAAGAATATTGTGAAAGAATTATCAAATCAATTCTAAGATGGCAGCCAGTGAAACAGTTATGGATCATATGGACAAGGAAAAAGTGTACATCAATTTCTGCAGTTTTGATGAGCTGTTATCAATCCCAACTGTGGGGGAGACGACAGCAAATCGCATATGGGAATTGAGAAAAGAAGGTGATATCACCCAATAGATTCTTGCAACAATACCACACATCAGAATGCATAAAATCCTAGGGTATGTAGATTTCTGCACACTAGATGATTATATGTTCTGGGACAAATTAGATGAGGACTTGGAGGACAGATGTACATTGGATGAGTAGAGTGAGGCAGAGGACACTGTTGTTGAGAATACCAGCCATCTGATGACTCCAAGTGTATTTGAGGGGCAATCCACCGGTCCTCGGAGACTGGCATGCAGTTTTATTCCCCCACCCGCAGAAGATGACGTGCGCAGTGAGTCAAGGCTAAGGGAAATGGCACCGAGCACACAAGCAGACAAAAAATTTAAAAGTGTGAGTGCTATGTCCATAAAGGCAGAGCTTAAGCAGCCACGACAAGATTGGCAGGGCACACCTCGGAAAGCATCCATCCTTCAATTACCTGCAGCGAAAAGTGTAACAACTGTACGAAAACCAAGACCGGCACAGGAAAGTGTAAAGTTTAGCTTCCCACCCCAAACAACTAAACAGGAAGCAGGCATTTTCCCGTCTGTAAGGGAGTCCGTGCCCAATGTTGACCCATACACTTGTAAACCAGAGCCAGGATTGTACACCCCTGTAGCCAGGAAACCAACAGTTGTAAGTAAGAAAACACAACTTTTACAGAGATCTGAACCAGCAAGAAGGTATATCGAGGGTGAAATACTTGACAGGCAAAGTCATCCACTGCATACAGCGGTGCCAGATCAGGAGCATCAGAGGCAGGAACAATACCTTCCAAGTCGGCCCACACAACACAGAGTAACCAGTGCAGTCCCCCTGAAATCTTTGAAGTTTGACGGTTCCGACAAAGGGGATGATTGGGTATCATTTCTTGGCAAATTTGAGATGTATGCTGAAATGCATGGTTTGCTGGAGCCTGAGAAACGTGCACACTTATGTTGGTCAATGACGGGCAGTGCAGCACGCTTTTGTTTGGGACGAGTAAGAAGAAACAAAGAAATCAGCTATGATGAGCTCATACAGTGCATGGAGAAAAGATTTAATATAAGGAAATTAACTGAGACTGTCAGAATACAATTTCAGAGTGCGAGACAAGCCCCAGGACAGGATCTCGATGAGTGGGCAGAGAGGCTTCTTGGTTTGGCAGATAAGGCATTTGGCGACTTGCCAGAAGAGTATGTTACAAGTGAGGTCATTAATAAGTTATGTCAAGGATGTGTAGACAAACATGCAGGGAGTATGGCTGCATCCTTTCGACCAAGAACCGTGGATGAGGCTCTAGAAAGAATAAAGTGGCAGCAGTATAGTGACAAAGCTGTGTTTGGCAATGGTGTGCATACCCGCAATGTACGGGGAACGCCAGAATCAGCAGATTTTTCAGATAATGAGGAACCAACAGTGAACACCGTACAAGTAGGTCCTAATGAGCAGCTGATGAAGTGTATGAACAAAATTACAGAAAGCATGGACCAGAATACACAAGCCATTCAGGCTAACATCAGTAAAATGCAGGATAATGTGGACAGTAAACTGAAGCGGTGCAGAAAGAAATGAATAGTATGGAAAAAAGATGGCAACGAGAATTAGCAGAAATCCAAGGAAAAGGGACAGAGGTGAAGAAATCAATAGGTGAAAACCAAGGATTGGCAAAAATGGTATCACTACGGAGAGATCTCAAAAGTGGATATGATTGCTACAATTGTGGAGAGTTCGGACACTTGGCAAGGGCGTGCAGATAGCCAAAGAAAGCCCAGTCGAGCACATCACTTCGGTTTACACAAGGTTTAAACGAAAAGGGGTCGGCCAAGTAGGCGTAATGTCGACCCGAATTGCGGAAAATCGCCAAAACACATTAGTTCCCTGTGACCACATGGCAACTGAACAAACAACTGTTGTTGGCGGAGCCCCGCAGTACAGGTGTACAGGCGCGGATGATATTAAAGGTAGCAAGGATACTGAACTGAGAAATAAAGAAGTTATTCCTACAGTGGGTCTATCTGAGGAAGTAAAGAGGGGAAACCCTGAACAGGAACAGACCTCCAGTGAGACGAGTGGTAGCCAACAGGAAGTTAACCAGGACAAGGTGCATGGTAATCAGCAGACCGAGACAGTAGTGGAATCACTGTTTACCACGGTCATTCCGACTGAAACGACTGTGGGAGAGGAGGCTGATTCGCATAGTGTGCCGGGTAAAAATGGTTCCGAGAGAGTATTTACCGCAATGCAGATGTGCAATTCCTCAATTCTGAGAGTGAAGTTAAAGTTAGATGAGACGTTGGTGGAAGCGGCTGTGGACACGGCAGCAGCAGTTACCATTATATCAGACAAGGTTTATGCCACACTGGAGCCAAGACCACGGGTGTTGAAAGAAACCATGATGCATGCAGCAGGTCGGGGTATGGTAATGAAGACTGTGGTGGTGGGTCCAGTGTATTTGAAGATTGGGTCTAGGTCGTATGCCACGCAGGTATACGTAGCCCCAATAAAAGATGATATGTTGTTAGGGCTAAAATTTATGGTGACTTATGGAGTAGTGTTGGATCTGAAAAGTCATACTCTCAGTGTTGGAGGTGAACGACTGGATTTAACCTCGGGACTTAAGGGAATTATTCCTGTAGTTTCTAACGTGGTGGTTTCCAAGCGCACAGTGGTTCCACCCGACTCAGTGGTGCACGTTCCTGCTCAGCTAGAAAGAGAAATGAAACAGTATGTGATAGAACCATGTAATGAGGACTTGCCAATTTTGATACCAAGGTGTCTGTACAAGAATCAAAACAAGCCAGTGGTGTGTTTAGTGAATGCATCAGATAGGTACTTCACCATTAAAAGTAATACAGTAGTAGGGAGAGCAGAAGATGTACAAGATACAGAACAGTTTGTAAGAGCTACATGTGTAACAGAAGCAAGTTGTGGGGAAAGTCCTGTTCCTGAGGAGCTCACCCAACTGATTAACAACATCACAACTAAGCTATCGAGTAAGGAAAAACTAGAGCTCAGAACTTTGCTGCTAGAATTCCGGGACATATTCTCCAGAGATGAGTTTGACATTGGTACATTTAAGAAAGTTGAGCATAGTATTGATACAGGGACAGCGCAGCCAATCAAACAGCGAATGAGAAGAACGCCGTTACAGTGTGTAGAAGAGGAAAACAGCAATTGTCACGGATGTTGGCAGTGGGTGTGATTGAACCGAGTGTCTCGGAATGGGCATTGGCTCCCGTCCTAATCAGAAAATCGGATGGTAAAGTGCGATATGCCATAGACTACCGTAAGTTGAACACAGTGACAAGAAAGGATGTATATCCCTTACCCCTAATTGAGGAGTGCTTGGATACATTGGTGGGGAATGAATGGTTCTCCAAACTAGATGCAAACAGTGCCTACTGGCAAGTAAGAGTGAAAGAGGAGGACCAACCGAAAACTGCATTCATTACAAAATATGGTTTATACCAATTCACGCGGGTGAGTTTCGGGTTATGCAATGCGCCATCTACGTATGCACGTGCCATGGATTTAGTCTTGCGTGGACTTAATTGGCAAATTGTCCTTTGTTTTCTGGATGATATACTTGTTATGGGGAAAAAACTTTTGTGATCACTTGTGTAACTTAAGAGCAGTGTTTGAACGTTTCCGTCAGTACGGAATCAAACTTAAACCCCGCAAATGTGATCTATGCAAACAGGAAGTGAGTTTTCTTGGACGAACTGTGAACAAGTGTGGTATGGCCATAGGTGAAGAATATGTGGAGGCTTTTAGGACTTGGAAAGTACCAACATGTACCAAGGAGGTGGAACAGTTCTTGGGATTCGTGAACTACCATCGAAACTTTATCAAAGGGTATTCAGCCATTGCGAAACCCCTGACATTAATCACAGGAAAGAAACCTTTTGAGTGGGGCCAGGAACAACAAAAAGCATACGATACCTTAAAGAGTGCGCTGCAAACAACTCCAGTGTTGACATTGCCAAATTCAACTGACAAGTTTATTTTGGACACCGATGCATCGAACAATGCCATTGGCGCGGAGCTCTTACAGGTACAAGATGGACAAGAGAGGGTTGTTGCATATGGTAGTTTCACCTTATCTGCAGCACAGAGGAGGTATTGTACCACTAGGAAAGAATTGTTGGCAGTAGTGCGCTTCACACAGCATTTTAGACATTATCTCCTGGGTCGAGAATTCCTGGTGCGCACAGATCATAGCAGTCTACAGTGGCTGATGAACTTTAAGGAGCCACAAGGGCAACTTGCGAGATGGTTGGAGGTCCTCAGCCAATATCATATGCAAATTCAACATCCTTCTGGGAAAAAACATGTGAACGCAGATGTTTTATCTAGGCTGGACGACAATGGACCTTGCAAGGAGATGTCAATTTTTAACCCACCTTCATCTCTTCCATGTGGGGGATGTAAATATTGTGTGAAAGTTCATGAGAAGTGGCAAGATTTTATGAAAATTGATAACGTTATCCCACTAGCCGAAAAAAAGAATAGGGGAATAACAGAAGAGGCGGATCAAAACTTTACTGTTGTACAGGAAATTGTTATTCATGTACCAAATGCCACAAACACAGAGACAATCAAAACCGAGGAGGTAGTAAGCATAAACTCAGTTGCGACAAGTTATGGTATCCAGTATACAACCGATCAGTTGTCTGCTGAACAAGCTAAAGACAAAGATCTGCATCTGGTATTACATTGGCTGAAGAACCAGGAAGAACCAGCAGAGACGGACCTGTTTCTAGCAGATCAAGCTGCCAAGAAATACCACATCAACAGAGAGCAATTTTTCTTGGATAGTGATGGAGTTCTTCGTAATAGGTCAAAGAACAACCTGACCAGGTTAGTTGTGCCAAAACCATACATACAGGAAGTTCTCTCACTGAACCATGACTTACCAATGACAGGCCACCAGGGGGTTGATAGGACAAGGGCTAGAATAAAAGAGAATTTCTATTGGTACAAATTGAATGAAACAATCAAAGCATATGTTCAAGCATGTGCAATATGCAACAAGAACAAGAAACCAACGAGGAAAGAAAAATGTCCATTATCTTAGTATCATGCAGGCGTCCCGTTGGAACGGGTGCATATTGATTTTATGGGACCCCTCCCTGAATCTCCTAAAGGGAACACCAATATTCTGGTAATGGTAAACCAATTTACAAAGTGGGTTGAAATCATACCACTGCCGTCTCAGACAGCAGAAGAAACAGCAAGGGCTATGGTGGATCAAGTGTTTACTAGAATTGGATGTCCTCTAACTATTCATAGTGATCAAGGGAGGAATTTTGAAAGCTCTTTGTTTAAATCCATTTGTGAAGCTTTTCACGTCCATAAGACTATAACCTCACCATACAGGCCCTGTGCGAACGGGCAAGTGGAGAGATTCAATCGCACTATTATGGATGCTGTTTTGTTAGCAACTCTCGGACAGATTGGGATGAGTACCTTCCTCAACTGGCAGGGGCAATCAGATTGTCAGTGAACAGGATGACGGGCCTAACACCCAATATGATGATGTATGGACGAGAGGTTAACATGCCAGCTGACTTGGTTTTTCAGTCTCCAGCCTCCGATACCACTACATATGAGGCAGAATATGTCTGCAAACTAAAGGAATCTATTATTCGGGCTCACGAGATTGCAAGACAAAAGTTGAAAACCTCTCATTCCTATATGAAAAGGGACTACGACGTTCGCATACGCCAGGTGGAATATAAGCCAGGAGATTTAGTCTATATTTTGAATATGGCAAATCCCAAAGGCAAAAGTAAAAAATTAGAGTCTCCGTGGAAAGGGCCGGGAGTAGTCCTAGCAAAAATAACATCATATGTTTACAAAGTGCAGCTAGAGAAAATGATAACCGTCATTAATCACTACCGAATGAAAAGATGTTGTGACCTCGAGACACCCACTTGGGTAAAAAAGAAACAGAAGGAGGTGATTGATGGTGTCCCGGCAAATCTGGATACTGGTGATTTGGAAATATTCTGTTTCTGTCGAAAAGGGGATAATGGATCGTTCATGATACAATGTGACAGGTGTGATGAGTGGTATCATGATGATTGTGTGGGTGTGAATGCAGAGCTAGCAGATAAGTGGACAGAGTATTTCTGTCCAGCCTGCCAGAGAAAAAGAAAGAAAACCCAAAAAGCAGTGTATTAGATGTATAGGGATGTATAGTGATTCTTTTTTCTTTTTTTTTTTGCAGGTCAAGGTCTGACTTGTGTATTGTGACGGTGTATTGTGTATTTGGTTAAGAATGTCAAGTGACAGTGATGTGTTGGAGGAGGATGATACCTTTGTGCGGTATGGTGACAATGGGGAGCTGGTTTTTCATCGTGAGGAGCGGGCAAGTATGGAGGAACTTCTGGCAGACGTAGAAGACATTACATCAAAGTCTGATTGGTCCCACCACTCCTCTCCACAGAAACCGATTCGTTCGAGCCCAGAGCCAACAATCGAACAACAGTGTAGTAGCAGGATTAGTAGGGCTCCCGGTGCACGCTCAAGAGATTCCGGATGTCCAGTCAGGGAGTGTCCTTTTGTGGGCCGGAAGTTAAAGTTCCACGTCCAAAGCGAACACCTGCCTCGAATCGTATGGGATAACCCCCAGCCGCCCATAAAGGAGGAAAAGTTAGGGGAATGGACAGAGGAGAGGTACCAACTCCTGCTATTCCTCTCAAGAGCGTTAGTTGGATCAGAAAGGGTGGAGGATCTCGTTTGCTGGGCAGAGGAAGTATTATCTCCCCTTGTGCCCGTCCAGTCTCAAATCCTAGACCAGTCACAACAACAGATGAGGAGCCTATCAAGATGGATGCGATGGGTGGACCCAGGGCAGTTCCAATTAAGACATATTAATTCTCCTAGCGTCCTTATTCATTGGAGATACCAGGTACTGATGACAGAAAACCTGGAGCCTGCCCAAAGGTTGGAGTTCCTCCACTTTGGGCATGCATTTATGTCTAATTTAGACAATGTCTAGAGCTCGGTCTTTCCTTATGCCCTGTTGCATTCCAGCAACGCTAGGACCCTGGCAGGGGGAAGTAGTAAGGAACCACCTCGCGAAGTCCCCCGTCACTCATAAATATGACAATGTATTTTTTGTTAACCAGTTTATGGAGGTACTCATAGGGAATGGTGCCTAGTTCTTTAATAATTTTTTTTTCCTTTGTGTAGTTTCCCGGTTACGCGGGGATTTTCTTATATATATTATAATGTTGAAAACTCAAAATAGACTAGGGATGCAGGGGCATCCGCATTTTTAAAAGGGGGGAGAGTGTAGTGTATTAAGGTATGCGACCGACTAGACCGACGTACGACCTAACAAAGCAGCATATAGAGGTAATCGAGATAGGGAGGGAACCAGTTGAGTACGGAGCCGGAGAGACGCACAGAGCAGACGAGTGAACTGATCCACTTAAGCCGGGAACCTGGTAATCCTTGTATTGAATTTGATTATATAGTATAAATAAATACTACCACAGTTGTGTACGTAACTTCAGACAAAGATCAGTTATTTGTAACATGCATGTATTTTTATGACCTATTCTTTAAATCCACTTGCACCATTTTATTAAGTAAATAACAGCTTTAAGGTGGTGCAGGACACCTGCATATTGTGATGTATACTTTCTATTGAGATAAACAATAAAGTATATTAAATATTAATTAAATATTTACCCCCCCCCCCCCAAATAATGTTACCTAACATTGAAGCGCAGTGGGTTAGAGCGTTTACATGTCTGTAAGAGCATTGGGGTCCAAGGTGTATTTTTGGTAATTTTACAATTGATAATATAAATGAATTTTCATGGGGGGAGGGGGGTGTCTGGACCCCTCACTCCCACCCCTTCTCTAAATCTGTGCACACGATGATGTTCATATATATGCACACAGAAGCAAATCTAAAACCGGCAACCGCCACGGTGAGGGGGCATAATTTAATTTTTAATTTTGTTTGTAATAATTATATAGACCGTTATACTTTCTATGACATGAAATGTTAAGATTATTGATTAACTGAAAATTCACTGCAAACAGTTCAACCCCAAATTGCACATAAAATGCTGCTCATGTGTATTATCATATGGGAAGGGTTCTCATCCTTCAGTTATGAAAATTATAATTTTTAAATGTATTACCTGAGTTTGCATGTGGCCTTCATTTTTAATTAAACTGGTACAAAACAGTGTTATTTAGGGGCAAACACTTGGTGCGAGTATTACTGTCTAATGACAGCATCTAGTTTTACTGTAATTCTTTGGGTTTTTTTGTACAGATGTATACCTGATGTTTTTCCATAATTTTCATTTTGATTCAATTGCCCACAATTTAGAAATATGGCATCGTAAAGACGACCTTTTCCCGCCATTTATAGCATAAAACGGCTTATTTTCAAGCAGTTTTTCTTTCAGAAAATATAGAGCGCATGCATGAACAAACAAAATATTTTATTAATAATAAGCCAAGACAAAAAAGTGAAAAAAAAAATAATCCTTGTTCAAAGCGTCACTCTACATGTATGTTTCCCATTCGTAAAAAGTTAAGAAAAATGTCAATTTTTGACTGATTTTGATTACACCATTAAATACCGTCACTTCTGAAGTCATATACTGCCAGTGTGTGCAAATAAATATGTAAAAAAAATATTTCATAACAACTCTTCTAAAAAAACATACCAATTTATTGTAACACTTTAAACAATGGCGAATTATGGGTGCCAAATTTGACTCATATCATAATTATATAGTTCTTTTCAAGCAAAATAAATCATTTATATGCATTTAAAAGAAGTTTTATCAAAAAGCTTAATTAGATGAAACAAATATGTATACAAATATTTTGACGCAATTGGTTATTAAAAAAAAATAAAAACAGTTTGTTTCTTTTCCAAGTGGCAGGTGCAAAAGATATCAAAAAACAAAAGAATGTGTTCATAAAAGGAATAAGGAATCATTCTTTGAATATTATGAGGTGATAATTTCGGTCGGGGCGTGATCAAATCCAATAGAGCCCGAAGGGCTTTATGATAGATTTTATCACGCCCCGACCGAAAGTATCACCTCATAATAGTCAAAGAATGATTCCTTATTACTTATGTTTATATAATTTTAAGCAATCGTACGATTAAATATTTAAATTTAAATAAGCAAACTCCGCTGGCGCCTAAATTTGGCGTCTTTGAAGGTATGGGTTTTATAATACAAAATCGATACGTAGTGTTATCACAGGCAAAGACATTGGAAAATGTAAATATATTAATGTAAACTATGATATTCACGTCATTAAGAATAGTTTTTTTCTTTTGAATTAGCAATTAGTTTTATTAAATGAAAATATAATATATAAATGATAAAAATAAAAGTAGAACATGAAATTTGATATTGTGATATGAAATATTGAATAACATACCTTCATCTCTGTAAAAAATCTTCACGGTCTTTATGCTATATTCCGCTTTAAGATCTACTTGCAGCCATGCTTTCAATTGATTTACATCCGTATGAGCACAGTCATTTTCAGTTTGATTTAAATTAGCATCATTGGTTCGGTTCGCAAAATGAGAATTGTATGTTGAGCTTTGTGTTATCATAGTTGTTCTCCTTCTGGCAAGATTTTCTGGAAAATAATGAAGGTTCAATGTAATACAGGTACTTTGTTTAGAGAACGCTTAATCTGCACAGTGTATTTTTTATTTAAGATAATTTAAAATGTTTATCGAACGTTGAGCGTTTCTTTTAAATTTTTTAAAATCCTTAACCATTAAGTCCTGCTTATTTGTAATTAAGGTCTTCCGTTTCCATTGGAAGACCTTATAGTGATTGTAATGTTTCTTATTAAGGTCTTCCGTTTCCAACGGAAGACCTTATAGTGATTGTAATGTTTCTTATTATTAGGGTCTTCCGTTTTCAACGGAAGACCCTCTTGTTATTCTTCGGTTTCTTTTTATCATTAAGGTCTTCCGTTTCCAACGGAAGACCTTCTTGTTATTGCTTTGTTTCTGTTTCCCTTATTGTTCTTCTTTTTTTTTTCTTACGCATTTTTGTGCACGCGAGTTCTCGGGAACGGCTAGGCTGATTTTAATGAAACTTTCAGAACTAACACATATTGATCTGAACCTTATTGGAAATTTTTTATATTGATGACGTCATTTTCATTTTAGAGATATTGACGTTTTTACGGTTTTAGAGGGTCGGCTTGTCCGGTGATTTTCTCTTAAACGAAAAACAGATATTTGATTCAAATTTTCAGGGTTTGTAGACCTATGATTGTGGATATGACAGAAGCATTTTCACTGTTCTGTGACAAAAAACACAGAAGCTCGCCTGAGCTTAAAAATTGAGATAAAAAGCGTCATGATTTTTTTGTGGTTTTCTTTGAATATCTTTTTTCTCGAAAGTATTTTGTTAAGACTTATAGAACAAAAAAACTTTAAAAAGTCAAGAGCTTTAATTTGACATCATGGAAAAGGGACTGGCCCTTTAAATTAAGGACCGAAATGGCTCTAAAGTATTCTAATAATATCTTTTTAATGTGAAATATTTTGTAATACTTTATAGAAGCAATTATGTTCATCATAACGTTATGTACCTATACACGACAATTGTTTACTCCTTTGTTACGTAATTAGGGATTTTAAGGGGCCAGCAGTCCTAAATTTTGATCTTATATATCTGAAAATGGAGAGAATTTTTGAAAAGCAATGTTGAACAAAAGATGCTCCAAATAATGTCGTTAACAATTTGCAACCATAATTTTTTTGTTATCCGGTCCCTAAAAGGAGTTATAGGGTCGGCCCCTAAAACGATCTCTTCCAGATATCTCGAGAACGGTACATAATTTCTACATACTTGTTGAACAAAATGTGTTTGAAATGACAAGCGCTTTCTTTTTATATGAGGAAAAAGGGCTCGCCATTCAAATTAGGGGCCGATAGAGTTCTAAAGTCTTTAAATCATAACTTTTAATTGAAAAGTATTTTGTAATTCATTACAGAGGCAATTATGTCAATCGAAATGTTTTGTACCTATACATGAAAATTGTTTACTCCTATGTTTCTTAATTAGGGATTTTAAGGGGCCAGAAGTCTGACATTTTGATCTTCAATATCTCAAAATAGAGAAAAATTTTGAAAAGCAGTATTCAACAATATGTAACTATAACCTTTTTTCTTAAACACTTCCTTAAAGGATTTTTAAAGGTCGGCCCCTAAATAGATCGTCTTCAGATATCTCTTGAACGGTACATACTTTCTAAACTCTTATTGAACAAAATGTGTTTAAAATGAGAAGAGCTTTCTTTTCACATCAAGAAAAATGGGCTGGCCATTCAATTAGGGACCGATAAGGCTCTAAAGTCTTTTAATCATAACTTTTAATTCTGAAATATTTTGCAATGCATTAGAGAAGCAATTATGTTAATCGAAATGTTATGTACCTATACATAAAAATTGTTTACTCCTATGTTATGTAATAAGGATTTTAAGGGGTCAAAGGTCTGAACTTATCATCAACGTCCCAAAATAAAAAAAAAATCAATTTTAAGAAGCAATATTGAACAAAATACGCTAAAAAATGTGGTTAACAAGCTGCAACCAAAACTTGTTGGTTATCCGTTCCCACGAACTCTTCCAGATAAATCAAGAACAGTAACAAATTTCTAAACTTTTTACAAAAAATGTATCGAAATCAAAAGACCTCTTATATGATATGAAATAAAATGGGGCTGGTCCCTAAATTAGGGATCCAACGGGGTGTATAATCCTTCATCCATCGCTCTTTTAGATCACATTTGCATTTCCTGATATGTTTCGTTGATAAAGATAAAAGGCAAAGTCATTTCCTCTTCTAAAAATCGGACGGAAGACCTCCTCGTTGCTCGCAACGAGATCGTGTCTAGTTATTATACTTTTTCTATTTTTTCTGACTCCTTCTCGGCTTTATAACTCCAAAAGTTTCCATCCGATTTTGATGAAATTTTCAGAGTTAAAGCATGATCGGCGCTACATATAATAAAATATTCAAATGATGACGTCACTTCCGGTTTCAGATATTGACGATTTTGTAAATTTTTAAGGGTCATTTTGTCCACGCATCTCCTCCGAAACTAATCAAGATAGAAGCTTGAAATTTTCAGGGATTGTAAACGAATGTAAGTAGATGTACCCCGATGCGTCCAATGATGAGAATTGCTAAAGGCCTCAAAGCTCGCCTGAACCTGAAAATTGGCACCAAATTTTTTCACGAAATTTTTGCACATTTTCTGTGATATCTTTTGATGTATAAATATTTAGTTAAAACATATCATGCAAAAGTTGTTTCAAATTACACGGGCTTTCGTTTAATATCAAGAAAAAGGGGCTGGCCCCTCAAATTAGGGGCCAAAATGGCTGTAAAGTCTTCTTACAATAACTCTTTACTGAATAATAATTTGTTATTAATTATAGAAGCAAAAATGTTCATTGTTAGGCTGTTTGTTTATACAGTACCATACTTAAGTCATATGTTACGTAATTAGGGGTTTCAAGGGGCCAGAAATTCAAAACTTTGATCATTAATATCTGAAAAAAGAGAAATATTTTTAAAAGCAATGTAGAACAAAAGTTGCTCAAAATAATGTTTTGTACAGTATGCTACCTTAAATGTTTTTGTTTATGACCCCATTTAGGAGTTAAAGGGTCGGCCCCTAAAACATATTTGTACATATATCTCAAGAACGGTTAACATTCCTTGAACACTTGTAGAACAAAATATGTTTGTATTTGCAAGACCTTTCATTTGATATCAAGAAAAAGGGGCTGGCCCCTCAAATTAGGGGCCAAGAGGGCTCTTATGTCTTCTTACAATAACTCTTTACTGAACAATAATTTGTTATTAAATATAGAAGCAAAAATGTTGTTTGTACATCTGTTCATCTAAACAGTACCATACCTAAGTCATAAATTATGTAATTAGGGGTTTCAAGGGGCCATAATTCAATATTTTGATCGTTAATATCTGAAAAAGGATAAATATTTTGAAAAGCAATGTAGAACAAAAGTGGTTAAAAATAATGTTTTTAACAATATGATACCAAACATTTTGTTGTTAGTGGCCCCGGTAAGTGGTTAAAGGGTCGGCCCCTAAAATACAGTTGTTTAGATATCTCGAAAACGGTTGACAATTCATGAACACTTCTAGAACAAAATATGTTAATATTAGCGAGACCTTTTATTTGATATCAAGAAAAAGGGGCTGTCCCTTCAAATTAAGGGCCTGAAGGGCTACTAAGTCTTTTTAAAATAACTCTTTTCTGATCAATAATTTGATATAAATCATAAAGCAACAAAGGAGCTTTTATTAAGCTTAATTTAAACTGAAATCTGTTTTAAAATCGGACGATGCATTACAGAGATATTGGGATTTAAAATTGAGTTTTCCGGAAATTTTGATTCCACGTTCTTGGTTAAGGAAATAGTGTTGTGTTCAAAGATAAATTAACTCGTACCTAAAATAATTCGGAAATTGTTAATTCGTACTTAAACACAATCGATTTTTTTTTCTTAAGTCGTTCTTGAAATCGGAAAGGTTTTTGTTAAGTCGTACTTAAAATAATTCGTATTTTGTTAAGTCGTACCAGGACTAATTCGATTTTTTTCATCTTTGTATTTTAGTTTTTCTTGCAATTGGTATAAGAGCTCTGCTTCTTACAGGAACTTACAGCTTTACTTCCAACATGAAAGGAAGACCCACTCGTTGCTTTGCAACGAGCTTTGCTCTAGTTTTTTTATTCTTTTTTTTTTTCTTTACAATTTTTGTGCAGAAGATTTCTCGGAGATGGGTGGTCCGATTTTTGTCAAATTTTCAGCATCGATCTATTATCATCTAAACTTGATTCGCCTTTTTTTATTTTGTAAAAATCACTTCCGGTTCGGACTTATCCGCCATTTTGTCATTTTTTAAAAAGTTCTTGTCCACACATTTTCTCAAAAACGAGCAAAGATAGGAAGCTGAAATTTTCAGGAATGATAGATAACATGAACATCTAGCCTCACGAGGAAAATCATTGTCCGGAAACTCCGAGTACGGAAGCTAGCTGGGGTCAAAATATAGGACACATTTTTGACGAATACTCCTTGTCCACACATTTCCTCAAAAACGAGCAAAGATAGGAAGCTGAAATTTTTAGGAATGATAGATAACATGAACATCTAGCCTCACGAGGAAAATCATTGTCCGGAAACTCCGAGTACGGAAGCTAGCTGGGGTCAAAATATAGGACACATTTTTGACGAATACTCCTTGTCCACACATTTCCTCAAAAACGAGCAAAGAAAGGAAGCTAACAATTTCAGAAATGATAGATGACATGAACATCTAGCCTCACGAGGAAAATCATTGTCCGGAAATTCCGAATACGGCAGCTAGCTGGGGTCAAAATATAGGACACGTTTTTTACGAATTCTCCTTGTCCTTGTTTCCTCAAAAACAAGCAAAGATAAGATGCTGATATTTTCATAAATGATAGATGACATGAACATCTAGCCTTACGAGGAAAATCATTGTCCGGAAATTCCGAGTAGGGAAGCTAAATTTTAAAACTCAATGGATGTGTAATAATGACCTCAGACTAATTTTAAAACATATTATCTAAGTTGCACTTAAATTCTGCGTCTAATAAAATCGTTTTCAAATTGATGGGATGAAATTTAATTTTTTTGAAAATTTTAAATTTAATTAAATCGTAAGAAAATGACCTCAGACTAATTTAAAAACATAATATCTCAGTTGCGCTTACAATTTTGTGTCCAATGAAATCTTTCTCGAATAATTAAGATGAAATTTAATTTTTATAAAAATTTAAAATTAAATTAAATCGTGTTAAAATGATCTCAGATTAATTTTAAAACATGATATCTAAGTTGTGCTTAGAATTCTGCGTCTAATGACATCCTTCTCGAATTGATTGGGTGAATTTAAAAATTTTCAAAAATTTTAATTTTATTTAAATCGCGTTAAAATGACCTCAGACTAGTTTTGAAACATGATAACTGAGTTGCGCTTACAATTTTGCGTCTAATAACATCTTTGTTGAATTGATTGGATGATTTTTAAATTTTTTGAAAATTTTAAATTTAATTAAATCGTGTTTAAATTACCTCAGACTAATTTTTAAACATAATATCTAAGTTGCACTTAGAATTCTGCGTCTAATGACATCTTTCTCGAATTAATTGAATGAATTTTCAATTTTTTGAAAATTTTAAATTTAATTAAATCATGTTAAAATGAGCTGAGACTAATTTAAAAACAAAATATTTAAGTTACGCTTACAATTCTGCGTCTGATGACATCTTTTTTGAATTGATCGAATGAATTCTAAATTTTTAAAAAAATTTAAACTCATTTAAATCGCGTTAAAATGACCTCAGACTGATTTTAAAACATGATATCTAAATTGTACTTAGAATTCTGCGTCCATTGACATCCTTCTCGAATTGATTGGATGAATTTAAAAATTTTCAAAAATTTTAATTTTATTTAAATTGCGTTAAAATGACCTCAGACTAGTTTTGAAACATGATTACTAAGTTGCGCTTATAATTCTGCGTCTAATGACATCTTTGTTAAATTGATTGGATGGTTTTTAAATTTTTTGAAAATTTTAAATTTAATTAAATCGTGTTTAAATTACCTCAGATTAATTTTTAAACATCATATCTAATTTGTGCTTAGAATTCTGCGTCTAATGACATCTTTCTCGAATTAATTGAATGAATTTTCAATTTTTTGAAAATTTTAAATTTAATCAAATCATGTTAAAATGAGCTGAGACTAATTTAAAAACATAATATTTAAGTTACGCTTACAATTCTGCGTCTGATGACATCTTTTTCGAATTGATCGAATGAATTCTAAATTTTTAAAAAAATTTAAACTCATTTAAATCGCGTTAAAATGACCTCAGACTGATTTTAAAACATGATATCTAAATTGTACTTAGAATTCTGCGTCCATTGACATCCTTCTCGAATTGATTGGATGAATTTAAAAATTTTCAAAAATTTTAATTTTATTTAAATTGCGTTAAAATGACCTCAGACTAGTTTTGAAACATGATTACTAAGTTGCGCTTATAATTCTGCGTCTAATGACATCTTTGTTAAATTGATTGGATGGTTTTTAAATTTTTTGAAAATTTTAAATTTAATTAAATCGTGTTTAAATTACCTCAGATTAATTTTTAAACATCATATCTAATTTGTGCTTAGAATTCTGCGTCTAATGACATCTTTCTCGAATTAATTGAATGAATTTTTAATTTTTTGAAAATTTTAAATTTAATCAAATCATGTTAAAATGAGCTGAGACTAATTTAAAAACATAATATTTAAGTTACGCTTACAATTCTGCGTCTAACGACATCTTTCTCGAAATGATTGGATGAATTTTAAATTTTTTGAAAATTTAAAAAAAGATTTAAATCAATTGAACGGAAGACCCACTCGTTGCTCGCAACGAGATCGAATCTAGTTCTTCTTGTTTTTCCTTCTGACTTCTTTTTTGCTTTATATCTCAAAAACAATTCAACCGATTTGCAAGAAATTTTCAGGGATTATGTTAAATACTTGTCCCTAGAAGCTTTTTAACTTTCAGTCATTAACTCACTTCCGTTTTTTAGTTACGTCATTTTAAAATTTTTCAAAAAGTGATTTTGTCCAAGACTTTTCTCGTAAACGGTTGTTTATAAAGACTTGTAATTTTCTGTGATTGTAAATCTGCGGATTTACTTATGGCATTTTTACAAAAAAAATTATTTTGTCACTTCCGGTAGAAACCGGAAGTGATTTTAATTTATCGAAAAATTGAATTTTTTAATCGAATCAAAAACGCAAATGTGTTTTGTAGAGCTTTTTAAGCTGAATCTAACACTGAAAACCGTTTAAAAATCGGACGATGCATTACAGAGATATTTGGCTTTAAAAATTGATTTTTCCGGAAATTTTGATTCCGCACTTTTGGTTAAGAAAGTAGTATCAAGTTATTTGTTAAATTAACTTGTACCTAAAAATTATTTGCTAAGTCGTACTTGAACACATTCGGATTTTTTTGTTAAGTCGTTCTTGAAATTAAATAGGTTTTTGTTAATTCGTACGTAAAATCATTCGGATTTTGTTAAGTCGTACCAGGAACAATTCGATTTTTTCATCTTTTTATTTTAGTTACTATTGTTATTGGTTTAAGAGCTCTGCTATCTGAACTTCCAGCTTTACTTCTGACATTAACGGAAGACCCACTCGTTGCTTTGCAACGAGCTTTGCTCTAGTTATTATTCTTTTTCTTTTCTTCTAACTCCTTTTTTGCTTCATAAATCAAAAGGTTTTTAACCGATTTTGATGAAATATTCAGGGATGTTTGCACGTTAGCGTCCCTCAAAAATGTAAAAGTTTTAAAGAGAACGTCACCTCCGTTTTGACGTGACGTCATTTTTAAAAATTTGTCCGGGACTTTTCTCAAAAACGCTTTAAGATAGAGGCTTGAAATTTTCAATGGTTATGATTTGGTCGATTTACCTCTGTAATATGGCTCGAAATGAAAATCTGTCACTTCCGATCGAAACCGGAAGTGAAACAAATTTTTCGAAAAAATGAATTTTCTGATCAAATCAAAAATGAATATGTGTTATGTAGAACTTATTAAGCTGAATCAAACACTGAAAGCCGTTTTAAAATCGGACGATCGTACTTGAACACATTCGGATTTTTGTTGTTAAGTCGTTCTTGAAATCAGGAAGGTTTTTCGTTAAGTCGTACTTAAAATCATTCGGATTGTGTTAAGTCGTACCAGGAATAATTCGATTTTTTCATCTCTTTATTTTAGTTACTCTTGTTATTGGTTCAAGAGCTCTGCTTCTTACAGGAACTTCCAGCTTTACTTCCGACATTAACGGAAGACCCACTCGTTGCTTTGCAACGAGCTTTGCTCTAGTTATTTTTTCCCCCTTTTTTTGTCCACAAGATTTCTCAGAGATGGCTGAATGGATTTTCTTGAAATTTTCAGGACTGATAGAAAATGATAATATCTCTAGGCGTTTTTTTTTGTTTTTTTTTCAAAATTCACTTCCTGTTGTCCGTTTCCTGTCCTGCGACAAAAAGCTATGGACAATGAGATCTCAGAAACGATAGAGACTTGAACATCCAGGCTTTAAAGGATGAAAGGCCTATAGTTGTAGATGTGTTTAAACTATTTTGTTTTGTTCGTCGCAACTTCCGGTCGTCACCGGAAGCTCTTAAAAAATTATGCTTTTATGCATGTAATATATTTACGGACAATTGAAATATAAGTATAAATGCTTACATATATCATCTTTCCGATGTAAACTAAACATAAAAAATCTACTTCCGGTGAGATATCTCAAATATCTCATGTAGCCTTTTTACAAACATATGTTTGAACCGCGAAATCTCATAAACTGTAAGTGATCAAGACACCAAACTTACATGGATAATAGACATTTGATAGAAGATGTGTTTGATCGTTTTTTATTTTGTCAACCGTCACTTCCGGTCCACAAAGGAAGAGTTCAAACAAATCCAAGGTTTTTTTTAAAGTTTTACCAGATTTCTCAGAGATGGATGGATAGATTTTCTTAAAATCGAACGATAATATCTCTAGGCGTTTTTTTTTCCTTTTTTTCAAAATTCACTTCCTGTCGTCCGTTTCCTGTCCCGCGACAAAATGCTATGGACAATGAGATCTCAGAAACGATAAAGACTTGAACCTCCAAACTTTGAGGGATGAGAGACCTATAGTTGTAGATGTGTTTAAACTATTCTGTTTTGTTCGTCGTAACTTCCGGTCGTCACCGGAAGCATTTCAAAAATTAAGTTTTTATGCATTTTATTTGTTTAACACAGAATTGAAATTTAAGTATACAGGCTATCATATGTCATCTATACGATGATTAATAAACAAAAAAAAATTACTTCCGGTGAGATATCTCAAATATCTCGGGTACTCTTTTTTAAAACAAATATTATTACAGCGAGATCTCATAAACTGTAAGTGACCAATACACAAAACTTACATTGATGATAGACATTTAATAGAAGATGTGTTTAACTGCTCTCATTTTGTCAACCGTCACTTCCGGTCCACACCGGAAGAGTTCAAACAATTCAAGTTGGTTAAGAGTTTGACTGTTTTTGTTTGACAATGTAAGACAAACTGATAGCCAGTAAAGTCCTGTTGTGTAATGGTTAAGAAATACTAACTTTTATTTTTATTGAACACTTCTGTTTGTCCGATTCCTGTCCCGGGACAAAAAACCTTGTTTCCTGGAGAACTCAAAAATCGGTGACAACTTGAACAATCAAACTTTGTGGGATGATAGACCTATGTATGTACATGTGTTTACACTATATTGTATTGTTCGGTGTAACTTCCGGTCGTAATCGGAAGCACTTCAAAAATTTGGGTTTTTTTTCTACCATATTTTATTCATTTTACATAAAATGAAAATATCAGTATACAATCTTACATATGTCATCTATATAATGTTAAAATAGCCAATTAATTTTACTTCCGGTGAGATATCTCAAATATCTCTGTGTAGCTTTCTTTTTTACAAATTTGATGTCCGCGAGATCTTTGTCACTGTAAGTGATTGAGACACGAAGCTCTCATGATTGTTAGAAATTGGATTGGGGATGTGTTTAATGGGTTTAATTTTGTCAACTGTCACTTTCGGTTCTTACCGGAAGGGTTCAAACAAATCATGTTTTTAACAAGTTTAATTGACTTTCTTGGATGTTTCATCTAGCCAAATAAACAGTGATGTACGCTTAGCAAATGTACGAGAAATACCAGCTTTTTTTTTATTAATCACTTCCGTTTGTCCGTTTCCGGTCCCGAAACAAAAAATACTGTTTCAAATAGATCTTTAATTTGGCAGAGACGTGACAACCAAACTTTAAGGAAAGATTGACTTATGATTGTACAAATGGTTATTATTTATGTTTAGTTCGTCACAGAAAGTACTTCAAAAATTGATGTCTTTTTCATTCTCGTTGTTTTACATGTAAGTAACGTCTGGATATATCATTCACAATAATTATCATATCCACTTTTTTTTCTATGTGAGAGAAGCAATGTCTTACAGTTAAATTGATACATGTATATCAAAACGGAAGACCTTTTTGTTGCTATAGCAACAAGAGTCTAGTTAGGGTTTTCCGTTTTCAACGGAAAACCCTTCTGTTATTCTACTGTTTCTTCTTATTATTTTTTTTCCCGCAAATTTTGTGCACGAGATTTCTCGAACATTTTTTGTCTGATTGCTATGAAACTTTCAGGGTATGTAGATGATATTAAGATCTCTAGACATTTTTTTTCAAATTTTTAAAATTCATTTCCGGTTATGAGTTATTGCCCTTTAATTGAAAATTGAGAAGTCTTTTGTCCAGAGTTGATCTCGGGAACTACAGATGATAGATGCATGAAATTTGGCGAAATTGTCGGTAACATTTTATAGTTTTGCTGGCATGAAAATTTTGGTAATTGCTTTGTTAGTTTTTGAGCTATTTGTCGCCAAAGTTTAAGATTTTTTCGGGGCTGAAATTTTGTTGCTTTTTGTATTATAACTTTTAAACTAAAAATATTTTGTTAAAACACATAGAACAAAAGTTGTTTAGAATAACAAGAGCTTTCATTTAAAATTAGAAGAAAAAGGACTGGCCCCTATAATTAGGGGTCAGCAGTCCATAAACGTTTTTTTCTGATAGCTAAAAAAAAATATCATTTTATGAAAAAAAAAATAACTAGATTACTTTTAATAAATTAAATTTGTCATTTGGTATGAAATTAAACAAGCTCTGTGCTAATATATTTGTAATTTCATAAAACAAATATGCGAGAATCGTACATGAACGAGTTAATTGTCTACATAGACACAAAAGCGAACAATGCCGCTTTAAGGCCCAGGCATTTACTGCATTACGTTGTGTTGCGTCTTAGATAAATTGCTGTGATTCAATTTCATTTTTTTCATCTATATCATTTATGAATTCAACGAACACACATTATTTAAACGTTCTATGTGCAACTATATGTCGGGGCGCCCCTGTTTGTAACCCCCGCGCGCGCGCCGAATGTAAACAGTAACGAACGGCATTGTAGAAAAGAGAGAGCCGTAATGCAGAAGAGAAGTTGTGTATTCTTTCGGTGTACACATGCATTTTCAATTTACTGTGAAACATATGAACATGCACAGGGAACAATACTACATATTTGTTTAAGGAGGATATTTTTCTCGTGTGAATCGTTTACAAGGAAATTCTGACAGCCACACTTCTGTCGACGATCAACCGTTGTCGTTGATAAGCTACGAGTAATAAAGGAGAAAAGATGGACATTAAAGTGTGTGATTTATGTGGATGTTACTGAAGAAGGTGAGGCTTTAACTCCTTTTAAAGTTTCTTGTTAACTGGTTAAAATTTAGTATATAGTATAGATGTACATATAAGTACGTGCACACTGTTAGATGTTTTTGTTATGGTGTGGGTGTTTGTTTACTAACGTGTAATTTTTACATGTTTCATGGATGTTTAGACTCGCTCGAGGTTCATGGGGGACTGGAAAGGGTAACTGAATTTATCTATTGAAAAAAATAACAGATTGTGAATTTTCAACTCAAAATTCAAAGCAGGGTCTAATTAGAAACATATCATATATTCTTGTGCAGAAGACTCCAAATGTAGTCATGAATACCCTGTAGACATAACTTCAAGTAGATAAAATTGTATACTTCAGACTTCAGAGTTAAAACATGACTTTAATATCTTTATGATGCCGATCATTGTATCATTAGAGAGGTTTATAGCAGACCGACGGGTACCCAGTACATGTACTTGTACATGTAGGTTACAAGTTAGAACTATGCGTACCATTCTACCAGTTCACATAATTTTTCTTGTTTAGCAGTTATGATGTGTACTTAAATTGTCCTTGTTAATGTTTTAAATGTAATTTTTTATTCTCTTTTTTTAATCTGACTACTGGCAGTACTGGCGTGCGAGCAGTTTTCGCCGTGGACCATTTCTCGCTGGTGCACTGTTACATCATATTTTCGTATATAATTTTATGTGTTGATAAAATGACGTAACAATGCACTGGTGAGAAATGGTACTCGGCGAGAACTGATCGCACGCCAATATTGATTAATTACAGACAAAAACTGAAGGTTGCGAGTGTTATTTTGTATTGAACAACATTGTTTAAAATAATTTTTTATATATGTGACGATCAGACCGGTTTGAATACCAGTGCCAGATAGCTCAGTTGGTAGAGCACCTGACTAGAGATTCAGGGGGCCCAGGTTCAAATCCCGGTTTGGTCCTTCATTATTTCTACCATCCTGTTACAATATTGGTGTTGTGACCAACCCCTGGAACTAACAGGTTAACTCCTGCCAGGGGTGATCTTCGAGGGTGAAGATCATTTAAGGGGGAGGAATGTGACGGTCAGACTGGTTTGAATACCGGTGCCTGATACATGTAGCTCAGTTGGTAGAGCACTTGACTAGAGATTCAGAGGGCCAGGTTCGAATCCCAGTTTGTTCCGTCGTTATTTCTCCCATCTTTTACATATACATGTATATCAGATATATGACAGATGATTAAGGGTCATCACATGTTTTGCAAGATGTCAACTTTGGGACTCATTGTCTGTCACTATTTATATATCGTTGTTTCAAGAACGGACATTTTTAATAGCGATGTAAAAAATATGTCAGACTTGACGTTTAATTTATGCATAATTATGCAAACTCTAAACTAAATCAAAAAAACACAGAATAAACTGGCATTCTCTTAATCTTTACAGACGACCGAGCTGCTATGAGTTCCATACACTTAAAGCACAATTTTAAATGCCTCTTTTTGGACACGAATCAATGGTTTAAAAATAGAATAACAACTTCCCAAAGTAAACTTTGAACTTTGCCGATGTTTGATATCGATTCATGCGATTCCTTAACCCCCCCCCCCCCCCCGCCCCTACTTTCCCCTCCTTATTCAGTAGAAATAAAATAAATACCAATATAATGCGTATTATTCCATAAATTTAAATATGATGCTCTACATGTATTTGCAATCGACAATTCAGTTAAGTTTAATTCTAAACTGTATACTAAGTATATGTTCCCAAAGAGTAATACTATGAATTAAAAATCTAGTTTTTATATTATCCTATTAATATGAATTTAAAAAAAAAATACCTGTCATATATACAGGTTACGTAAACCTTTGTAAGTAAACGTAAATTTTACTGCTAACAATGCTCTAATAATAACTATGAACTGTGGTATGAAAATGTCATTTTCATTTAATGTGTTTGTCAAGGTGTATACCTAATAAGTTAATATACACACATGTCAGTAAGACTAATCTCTCTCTCTCTCTCTCTCTCTCTCTCTCTCTCTCTCTCTCTCTCTCTCTCTCAAACTCTCTCTCTCTCAATTTGATAAGTGTTTATACCTATGAAAATTTTTTAATATTATATTATGACCTGATATGCAAATTTTTGATCTTGTACTGCCTAAATGTTATGTCATGTATTGGGATATGTCATACTTATAAAACACTGCATGGTCAGTGTATTTTTTCCAGAAATACTATGCATATGTTAATGTAAACTCAGCTATTACTAGTACATGTAT
Organism: Magallana angulata; assembly: GCF_025612915.1. Lineage (NCBI taxonomy): Eukaryota > Metazoa > Mollusca > Bivalvia > Ostreida > Ostreidae > Magallana > Magallana angulata. The sequence continues at coordinate 2,602,078 of NC_069114.1, forward strand.
GTAAACACAGCTAATTATTTTTTTTTAATTTCAGCTCAAAACAGACTCTTGTTACCACATGGCTTTTACCGGTACCTGTTGATTCTTGTGGGTCAGCTCCTGAGATTAACCTGTCACCTCTATCCACATGCATATTCCTTGTGTTCTACAGACTATTTACCGGTAATTCAAATTAAATCCGATAATGCATGAACAATAATGGAACTTGAAGAGAGCATCATGCCATGTTGTGGTTTGTGTTTGATAAGAAACTAGAAAACTGACCAGTCAGGAAGGGCCCCGCTATGACAATTAATATAGAGAAGTGAAAAAAACTTTGAATTCCATCCTCTTTATATTAACAATGACGAGAAATAAATGCCCAGCATAAGATGCATCCTCTTTATATTAACAATGACGAGAAATAAATGCCCAGCATAAGATGTAAAGAACTGCAATATATAGGATCTCATGATTTGTCGTTGGCTATGATTTTCATCCAACAATTAAAGTGGGTTTTTTTTCTTGAGCCTTAGTGAGGGGATAAAACACACAAGTTGGATAAAAATCATATTATACTACAAATCATATGAGATTCTATTTATCCCATGTTTTATACACCACAATCAATGTTTACACTGTTTATTAAACTCCACATTATTTTACTTCATTATGCCTACGCAAATCCCGTTGTAAAGTCACAATTGTGGGATATCCAAAAAATATCCAATGAGTCATATCCATGGGATAAAGGAGGTTAACATGGGATGAAATAAAATTTGTTAGAAAAACAAAGAATTGATACCAATGCAATGATACCTACGCTTTGCCTCAACTTGAAACAAACATCACTTGCACACACATGTGTACGGTAATACATATAACAGATAAAGACAGACCTTAGATTTTCTGAAACAGGCAAGATAATTAATCTCAGGGGATTAATTATCCTGCTCTCATCCATTTATTGAATTTAATCAGGGCTTACAGAAGGAACATTTTCAGGTACTATTCTTAAGTTTCCTTTAATATAAACATAGCAACCAAAAACAACAACACCAAAACATCCATTAAAAAGAAAAAAAAAAGAATCAAAAAACTGATATCTAATAATTTTTTTTTTTTTTAAATTTATTGTAATTCATATATTTTTTTTTATTTTACAGAATATAAGTATTTGGACTAGAATGAAATATATTCTTTATCAAATACCATCCTTTAAACTGAGGGGTACAAATATTAGGGTGCAGCTCATGGAATGAGAGTTTAATTTGCTTCAAAACAAACATCAGTGCAGACAAAGGTGTTCATTAATCTCGATATGACAGATAGAGATAAGCCTCTAAATTTTCTGCAGCAGGCAAGATAATTAATCCCAGGGGATTAATTGTTCTGCTCTCTCATCCTTTTCTTCTAAATTTACAATAAGATTTTTTTTTTCAGAAATGACAGAATGGGGTTATTATCTGATTATCTGTTAAAATTAACAGCATTAAGGCAGAAAAAAATAAAATAAATAATTAAAAAATAAAATAGTGTGGAAGGTTAATTAATCCCAAAGGACAAATATTGCACAGCCTTCCATGTATACAATGGTAACATTCTCAGCAGTTATCTCTCTTTGCCCATTCATTCTCAGCAGTTATCTCTCTTTGCCCATTCATTCTTATGCATAGTTAGGAATCTACCCCACCACCCCAGCTCCAAACCAGAAGACATAGAGAACCAAACTTAGCATCAAAATATGTATTTCTGCCTACTGAACTATCATACCAAATTTGAACTTGATTGGGCAACCATAAAAAAGGTTATTAGAAAAAAACACGAAATTTGTGGACGGAAGAGTGACAGACGGACGGACAGAAGGACGGACGGACAGAGTGATTACTATAGGGCACCCGCAAATCCTTGCGGGGCCCTAATTATGAAAACAAAACAAGATATCTGAGCCAATGCTCACTAGTGATACCCCCGCTCTGATGTGAATATGCAAAATAAGCAAAGTCGACATTTAACAGAAAGCTGGCATCCGATTGGTACAAAAATATATCCCACGATATGGCATGCCAAAACAAACACTGTGTAAAAATTTCAAGCCTCTCCGATAAATAGCTGGTGAGAAATCTTTGAGGAAAATTTGTTTGAAAATTTTGGCAAAAAATAAACAAAGTCGTCATTTAACAGGAAGTTGACGTCTGATTGGTACAGAAATATATCCCACAATATGGCATGCCTATACAAATATTGTGTAAAAATTTCAAGCATCTGCGATAAATAGAATAAATATTTAAGCATAAATCTACACAAAAGTAATCTTTGCGATGTTATATCAACAACAAAATTCTACTTCCGGTGAGATATCTCAAATATCTCAGGTAGCTTTTTTGAAACACATTTTGTACAAACGGGATATCAGAGACTATAAGTGATCAAAGCACAAGACTTTCATTGATGATAGACATTTGATTGAGGATGAGTTTAACCGGTTTCATTATGTCGTCCGTCACTTCCGGTCCACACAAGAAGAGTTAAAACAAATCGAGCTGTTTATCAGTTTAACCTTTTGTTTTTGATATCTGTAGTTTGCTCGATGAACAATAATGTACAAAAGTCAAGTATACAAGAAATATTTAATAAAATTTACATTAAGCACTTCCGTTTGTCCGTTTCCTGTCCCGAGACAAAAAACCTTATTGATGAGATCTCAAAAACGGTGACGACTTGAACAATCAAACTTTGTGGGATGATAGACCTATGTATGTACATGTGTTTACATTATTCTGTTTTGTTCGGCGTAACATCCGGTCGTCACTGGAAGCACTTCAAAAATAACTACTTTTACGCTTTAATTTCTTTTGCCATAGAATAGATATATACATGTAAGTATAAATCTATACATAGGTTATCAATTCAATGTTATATCAACAAAAAAATTCTACTTCCGGTGAGATATCTCAAATATCTCAGTAGCTTGTTTGAAACACATTTATACAAACGAGTTCTTAGAAACTATAAGTGATTAAAGCAGAAAACGATCATGGATGATAGACATTTTACTGAAGATATGTTTAACCGGTTTCATTTTTTCTTCCGTCACTTCCGGTCCACACAAAAAGGGTTCAAATAAATCGAACTCTTTATCAGTTTAACTGTTTTCCTTTGATATTTGTAGTGAGCTCGATGAACAATAATGTACAAAAGGCAAGTATAGAAGAAATATTTGATACAATTTACATTGAACACTTCCGTTTGTCCGTTTCGTGTCCCGAGACAAGAAACCTTATTTCGACGAGATCTCATAAATGGTTTTGACTAGAACAATCAAACTTTGTGGGATGATATACCTTTATATGTACATGTTTTTAAACTATTTTATTTTGTTCGGCGTAACTTCCGGTCTTCACCGGAAGCACTACAAAAATTATGTTTTTTCTTTCTTTATTTCTTTTACATGGAATGAATACATCAGTATACAATCTTAGGTGTGTCATCTTTATAATGTTAAATTTTCAAATAACTGTTACTTCCGGTGAGATATCTCAAATATCTCCATGTAGCTTTCCTTTTCACAAATTTAATGCCCGCCAGATTTTTGTCACTGTAAGTGATTGAGACACAAAGCTTTCACCGGATGGATTCAAATAAATCATATTTTTAACAAGTTTAACTGAATTTCTTGGGTGTTTCATTTAGCCTGATAAACAGTGATGTACGCTAAGAAAATGTTCGAAAAATACCAGCTTTTTTTATTAATCACTTCCGTTCGTCCGTTTCCCGTCTAAAGACAAAATCTTTTGTTTCAAAGAGATTAAAGACTTGGCAGAGACGTCATCAACCAAACTTTGAGGAAAGATTGACTTATGATTGTACAAATGTTTAACCTGTTTTGTTGAGTTCGGCATTACTTTCGGTCGTCACAGAGAGTACTTCAAAAATTGATTTCTTTTTCAATCTTGTTGTTTTACATGGAAGTAACGTCTGGATATATCATTCAGAATAATTTTCATATCAAAAATTTTCTCTATGTAAGAGAAGCAATGTATACGGTTAAATTGATTCATGTATATCAAAACGGAAGACCTTTTTGTTGCTTTTGTAACAAGAGTCTAGTTCAAGCTATTGTTTTACAAATAAATTAAAACTAATTCTCAATACAGATTAAATTTTTTGTTATGGGTTTGTTTAGTTTGAATAAACACAAGTTTATGAATTCATTGAAAGTCTATCAAAAAGGCAATGATCGTCAGCACAGGTTCAAACCGACAAGGCATTTGACAAGCCCCCCCCCCCCCTAAAAAAGAGGAATTCACAAATCATGAAAATCCTAATCCGGGGGGGGGGGGCTGGACTATTGACAGCTGAACCTAGGAACAAAGAGAGATTCCTTCGATGAAATTTTGGATGCATTGGCAAGAAAATAGATTTTAACCATATTGGCGGCATTTACAGTTGGACCTCTAGGCTTTTATGAATACCATCGCATGTCATTTGGTCTTGTCAATGCTCCTGCAACTTATCAAAGGCTTATGGAAGAATGCTTTGATGGACTTCACAAAGACATATGCTTCATCTATTTTGATGACTTGATTATTTTCTCCAAAACATATTCAGAGCATGTAGAACGTTTGGAAATTATATTTTTAGCGACTTAAAGAAGTACATTTGTTTTCACCAAATAAATGAAAATTCTTTTTTAAAAAGCCAAATATGTAGGAAACATTGTCAATGATGAGGGGACAGGGACAGACCCAGATAAAACCAACGAGGTACAGAAATGGTCGCAACCAAGAAACTTAGATGAAGTTTGCCAACTCTTGGGTTTCGTTGGAAACTACCGAAGATTTATTGAGGGATTTTCAACGATAACACGTCATTAAATGACCTCATACCAAATACTAACATACCCATGTTAATATTAATGTGAAGTAAATACTCCAAAAACCGTTTGTGTTTTATTTTGTTTTTAAAATAGGCTTATCGGCATATTGCTTGTCGTCAACTTCATATGTTGATTATTTTACCTGCAATAAAACAACATTTCTGACTTCTCAATAAAAATGTATAAATGGACATTCCAAAGAATATCAGATCTTCCATGGCACAACTATGGTGTGGAATACACATACATTTGTAAAAAGACTGGGCGTTTAGCTCCGGATTGTTAGCTGCACAGTAATAGCTACATGTATTATATATAACTTGAGTACGTTCCGAACAAACTTTACACTTTTAACGGAAATGTTCGTTATAGAAAACACTGTGCATGTATTAATGCATATTTTGATGATAACAAATTATACAAATTATTACTTTGAAACTCTCCGTTTTCGTCAGACTAAGGCACACCTATTTATGACAAACAAAATTTTTCCCGCTAGCGCATTTTGAATCACTTTTAATTTTACTGAGTGGAAGTAAATGCAAACTTTACAACTTGAGAACTTTGTAAAATTTTGTATTTACTGCCAAAGTTAAAAAATTACAGCATGAAAAAGCTCTTTGGTAGATATAAAATTTTAAACGATTAAATTTATTCAGTTTGATTTATTTCCCTGCAGTCTGATAAAGTAAAGAAATGAATTAAGTCGATAATTTTGATTACTTTAAAGTTAATATCACCCCTTTTGCATTGCCTGTACAAATAGTTTGAAGAAAAGTTAATATTTAGCACTATTCATGTCGATAAGCTTGAAGTATTGTGATACATGTACATGTAGTTAATTTTAATGTGTTACAATGTACATGCATTTATCGTGTAGCGTTTTGAAAATATTTATTTAAGATTTTTGTATATTATCATTTTATGAGTAACAATTAAATTACGGGATTTTTTGGATAGAAGACGGTACAATAGTTGACCCATCTTCACAACGTCAAGGTTTTGTCATATATATTATTTATACTCGTCAGTGTGTGGAGTTCTGTAATCACAAAACCTTGACGTTGTGAAGATGTAGTTGACCATGCAAATTATGTTTCTTATCCGAATATGAATATTTAGTACAAACAGTTCGTTAAAATATTATTTATAATTTCTAATAACTCATAATTAATAAATACTGTATGCAGGGAAATATTCGCCCCGTTTTATTTTTGCTCCTTCGCCCTCGTTGTCAGCGGGCGATTTAAGACTGGGCGAATTCAAATGTCTAATATTATCATCTTTGAACACAACTGAGTGTACGCGAATTCAAGATGGGACTCAACTGTTTGGATGTGTAGACGGGCGAAAATTAGACGGGACGAAAGTAAATCTGTATAACGTATATGGGAATGGAAATACTATTTAACCCTACTTTTACCATATTTATCAGACTGGTAAAAATTGACTTTAAATGGTGGATGCATAGGGGTAATGTAAAGTTCAGGCAAGATCTATGTTAACTATATATTAAATCACCACTACCTAATTTTCGGATAATTATGCCAGTGCCAAGGTTGCATTTTTGCACCCGTCTAAGCTGCATATATCGAAAAATTCAAATACTCCATATGATAGACCATTACTTAAAGAGTTAACAACCACCTTTGTTATCATTGTATCACACCTGCCAGGTGAGATATTTACCTTTCATAAATAAATTCCTAGAGGAAAATAATTTTTCTCATAGTAAAAACAATACCCCTATAGGTAATTATACCCCCCGCAGACAAAGTTTGGGGAGGTATATAGGAATCACCTTGTCCGTCCGTCCGTCTGTCTGTCTGTCTTGTCTGTCCGTCTTATCTGTGCAATCGTGTCCGGTCTATATCTTTCTTATGGAGAAACATTGGAAGTTCTTACTTCACACAAAGATTGCTTATGACCTAAGGGTGTGTCATGACCATGACCCAAGGTCATTCGGGCAAGGTCAAGGTCACTGGCAGAAAAAGTATAAAATTCGTGTCCGGTCCATATCTTTCTTATGGGAAAACATTGGAAGTTCTTACTTCACACAAAGATTGCTTATGACCTAAGGGTGTGTCATGACCTTGACCCAAGGTCATTCGGGCAAGGTCAAGGTCACTGGCAGAAAAGGTGCAAAATCCGTGTCCGGTCAATATCTTTCTTATGGGGAAACATTGGAAGTTCTTACTTCACACAAAGATTGCTTATGACCTAAGGGTGTGTCATGACCTTGACCCAAGGTCATTCGGGCAAGGTCAAGGTCACTGGCAGAAAAAATGCAAAATTTGTGTCCAGTCCATATCTTTCTTATGGGGAAACATTGGAAGTTCTTACTTCACACAGAGATTGTTTATGATTAAAGGGTGTGTCATGACCTTGACCCAAGGTCGATTGAGAAAGGTCAAGGTCATTGTTTCAAAAAAGCTTAATTCTGTCTGTGTCATATCTTGTATTAATAGAAATATAAGAAGCTAAAAATTAACAGTTTTCAAAAATAAAGCAGTTGTTATTTATAGAAAATGGACAGTGAAATAGATTCATCCAATATTTTCTATAATAGCAAAAATACACGCGTTATGATTTTTTTCTTAGCGGGGGGTATCAATTGTGAGCTTGTTCACAGTACCTCTAGTTTGAAATTTCCTATCTGAATACAAGAACTTCCTATAGGAATTTCAATTCCGATAGGATTTGATAAAATCCGATAGGAAAACTTAATATCCTATAGGAAAACTACATGTGTAGGAAAATCAATTCTCCTATAAGAATTATCATTTTCCTATGGGATATTAATTTTTAAAGGTAAATATCTCACCTGTCAGGTGAAACACACTAAAAACAAAAGTCGTCATAGCGACCGCCACTTATTTATCTGGCGGTCAGCCGGCCAACACATAATTATATGGCGGCTGCAATATAAAATGTAGAATTTTCTGTAACATTGTTTTGGGGTTTTGACTTTTGTTCACTTTTATGCAAATACACAGTCTTCAATGCTGCTAAATGTATATAAGACGTCACTTTTTACTAGTTTAAAGCATCAATTTTATTCATTTGTATACAGTACAATTTTATTTAATCACAACGTACACAACTCAAAGTACTGAACGTACTTATACCAAAGCGAGTTTTAGACAGAATGATACTTAATGTGTATTTTTGAATGATTAGTAATTCAACAGTGTGTAAATTTTACACTTTTAAGTGTAAATTTTACAGATTAAAGTGTGAATTTTACAGATTAAAAGGTGAATTTTACAGATTAAAGTGTGAAAGTGTGAATTTGTAATAATCCGAATTTGAGAATTCAAATCCTGAGTAAACAACACCCATAGGAATTCCCGATTGCTTTCACATCAATGAGTCATTGTCAAAAGATCACATCGTGACCGAATTACCGATAGAATGAATTGTCTTTTAGTACTTTGTTAATACACCAGATTTTGCTTATTTTCCGCAGGTAAACAGTTAACTGTCTGATTAACGGAAGTATATTTTTGATTTTATACGTAAAAATTACAAAATACAGGCGATAATTCCCCAGGTTACAAAGCATGAAAAATATGAAAAAGAACGAAAATCAAAACAAGCTAACATAACACCACCGTCAAATTTGAAAACTGTCAACGCATTTGAATATTTAACCTTAATTTACTTCACAACATCGGCACCAATGTGTCGTGCATGTTTCAAAGATTCCAATTCCAAGCGCGAGAGAGCGACCAAATTTTGCAAGCGGCTATAAACAAAAATATGTGTGTAGTAGAAAAAAATTCAACAGTTGCTGCCTTGAATTTTGCAACAAGCGTTATAAATTCAATCCCCATTTCTTCAATGCGCAGATAAGTAGTTCATGGAAATTCATGCGCATATTGTATGTGTCCAAAATGCATAGTATTGTTTTAAAAACACGTATTTAATAAGATAACTAAAAAAAATAGACAATTCTCTTGAAATTAAAACCAAACAAACAAAAAAACCAACACTTTTGACGAAACGTGGCTTTGAGCTGTTCGGTTTTTTGTTTACTTTTGAAATTGTGCTATTTATAGTAACATTGGCGATTTGCCTGCCTACAGCCAGGACTCTGCTTTCAGCAGATCCCGGCTAAAAACCTACTTTTACACCGTCTCGTTTTAGAAGTATGGAATGCCGAACCCGAAGTAATAATCTGATTGAAACACACATTTCCTTTATCATTATTTTCGTAATAACTCAGATTTGAAACAGAATTAGCCTATAATTTTTGCAATTTATTATTTCCTTTCCATAAGGATTATTTATGCTAAATTACATTGAATTTGATGTAGTTCTAAAGAAGATTTTAAAAAATGCACCACCACCCTTTTCCTACATTTTCGAGGTTTTCTCCGCTTTGATAAAAGATCGGTCTTTGATTTCTGCAATTCATTTTTGCCTTCCCATAAAGATGATTTGTGCCAAATTTGGTTGAAATTGGCCAAGCGGTTTTAGAGAAGAAGTTCAAAATATAAAAAGTTTACAGACGGACGGACGGACAGACGAACGAACGACGGACAAAATGTGATCAGAATAGCTTACTTGAGCTTTCAGCTCGGGTGAGCTAGAAAAAGTGTAGAAACTAAAGAAGGACAGACAGACAGACGGATGGGCGCAGAGAAAAGCTATAGTCCCCTCCGGTCAAACAAATAACAAAAGGAGAATTTTGCACTGTAAAAAAAGACCAAAATTATGTAAAAGTCATATCATATTTTTAATTGATTTCATCGTAGGCCGCAAAATGACCTTATGGTGAGCGATCCTATGTTTCCCATGAAAGCCCATTGGGCTCATTTTCGAAGGTAAAAAAATATTTTTTTCGTGAATAAACGCGAAACATTCGTGAATAAACGCGCAACATTCGCAAATTTACGCAAAACTTTTGGAAACAACGCGATAATCGCTATGTAAAGGGATAATTTGAAGGGCCAGCCCCTTTTTATGATATGAAATGAAAGGTCTTGATTTGTATTTTTTTTTTTGTTCTACATGTTTTAACAAAATTTTCTCGAAAAAAGAGATATTCAATGAAAAACAAGAAAAATCACGACGCCTTTTTAATCTTAATTTTCGATCTCGGGCGAGCTTCTGCGCTTTTTGAGATAAAAGCATTAGATACTATTTCAGTCTTTTGTCTATCAGCCCTGAAAAGTTCAACATCATATCATTTATGGTAAAAGACAACAACAAAAAATTCGAACAAGGTTCAGATCAATACAAATCAGATCTGAAAATGTGACGTTAATCGGTTGAGCCGTTTCTGAGAAATCGCGTGCACAAAATCGGTAAAAAAAGAATATATAATAACTAGAGCAAAGTTCGTTGCAAAGCAACGAGTGGGTCTTCCGTAAATGTCGAAGAAAATCTAGAAGTTCCTGTAAGAAGCATAGTTCTTAAACCAATATACATAAGTAACTAAAACAAAAAAAAATCGATTTATTCTCGGTACGAGTTAACAAAATCCAATTGATTCTAAGTATTATCAAAAACCTTATCGAATTCAAGAACAACTTAGCAAATACAAATCCGAATGTGTTCAAGAACCTTGTAACAATTTACGAATTATTTTAGGTACGAATTAATTTCTCTTTGAACATAAAACTATTTTCTTAACCAAGAATGTGGAATCAAATGTATATCTCTGTAATGCACCGTCCAATTTTTAAACTGAATTCAGTATTGAATTAAGCTTAATAAGCTCTTTGTTTTGCTTATATGGTTAATAACAAATTATTGCACAAAAACCGGTTATTATAAAAAGACTGTGTAGCCCTACTGACCCCTAATTTGAGGGGCCTGCCCTTTTTTCTTAATATCAAATCAAAGGTCTTGCAAATATATACATATTTTGTTTAACAAGTGTTCATGAATTGTTAGCCGTTCTAGAGATATCGGAACAACTGTGTTTTAGGGGCCGACCCTTCAACTCCTTATCGGGGCCACGAACAAAAAAATTTAAGGTATCATATTGTTAAAAACATTATTCTGAGCAACATTTGTTCCACTGTGGTTTTTGAAATATTTCTCCTTTCCTAGATATTATTGATTAGAGTTTTGGACTTCTGGCCCCTTGAAACCCCTAATTACTTAACATGTGACTTAGATATAGTACTGTATAGAAAGACAGTTGTACAGTGAATATTTGCTTCTATAATTTATAACAAATTATTTTTCGGTTAAGAGTTATTATAAGAGGACTTAAGAACCCTTTTGATCTAGAGGCCAGCCCTGTTTCCTTGATATTCAATCATAGGTCTTGTAAATATAAAACAATTTGCTAAACAAACGTTCAGAAATTGTTGACCGTTCTAAAGATGTCTGAACAAATGTGTTTTTAGGGTCGATCCTTAAACTCCTTACTGGGGCCACCAACATTTTTTAAGGAAGCATATTTTTGAGAACATTATTCTAAGCATTTTTTGCTCTACAATGCTTTACAAAATATTTCTCCTTTTCTGGGTATTAAAGATATAAAGATTAAAGAAGTTTTGGATTTCTGGCCCCTTGAAACCCATAATTACGTAACACGTGACTGAGGTATTGTATTGTATAGACAGCTGTATAATGAACATTTTTGCTTTCATTTTTTAATATGTAGTGACGATAGTGTTCCATCAATCCTAAAATTTTGTGCAAATAGTTTGGTTAGTTTTTGAGAAATAACGCTCCAGAAAAGTCTGGGAACCCCCCCCCCCCAAACCCAACCCCCCCCACAATAACTAGAGCAAAGCTCGTTGCAAAGCAACGAGTGGGTCTTCTGCTAATGTCCAAAGTAGAATTATATGTACCTGTAAGAAGCAGAGTTCTTAAAGGAATAACACGAGTAACTTAAAATAAATCGAATAATTCTTGGTACAAGTTAACAAAATCCGAATAATTTTGAGAACGAGTAAACAAACATATTTTCGATTTCAAAAATGACTAAGCAAATAAAAATCCGAGTTTGTTCAAGAAGGTTTTAACAATTATCGAAATATTTTAGGTACGAGTTAATTTAACTTTGAATATAATACTATTTTCTTAACCAAGAATGCGGAATCAAAATTTCCGGAAAAATCAATTTTTAAACCCCAATATTTCTGTTGTTCATCGTCCGATTTTAAAACGGATTTCAGCGTTAGATTAAGCTTGAAGAGATCTTTGTTTTTGCCCAATGCCTAATTCATATCAAACTATTGCTAAGAAACGAGTTATTGTAAAAAGACTTAGTAGCCCCTTTGGTCACTAATATGAGGGCCAGTCTCTTTTTCTTGATATCAAATAAAAGGTCTTGCAAATATAAACATACTTTGTTCAACAAGTGTTCACGAATTGTTAACCGTTCTCGAGATATCTGAACAACAGTGTTTTAGGGGCCGACCCTTAAACTACTTACCGGGGCCACCAACAAGAAAATGATAGTTTTCATATTTTTAGGAACAATATTGTGAACAACTTTTGCAAAATATTTCTTCTTTTTCTGATATTAATGATCAAAGTTTTGGACTTCTGGCCCCTTGAAACCCCTAATTACTAAACACATGACTTAACTATGGTACTATAAAGATAAACAGCTGGACAATGAACGTTTTTGCTTCTATAATTGTTAAAACATTATTGTTCAGTAAATAGTTATTGATAAAAAAACTGTAGAGCCCTCTTGGCCCCTAAGCTTGGAGGCCGTAAGTTTAAGGGCTATTCATTAATATAAGCATGGGGGTACATCTACACACATTCATCTACAATCCCTGAAAATTTTAAGCTTCTATCACGATTAGTTTTGGAGGAGATGCGTGGACAAAATGACCCTTAAGAATATGCAAACTCGTCAATAGCTCAAAGTAACCTCGAGTATTTACGATACCAAACAAGTTCTGAAAATTTCGTGGAAATCGGGTGAAAAGATTACTGGCACTGTACCAGTTATCGGCTAAAATTTTCATAATTCCTTATTTCTTGATATTTTTGGATAAAACTTGACATACTTTAAAAAGTGAACTCTTTATCAATATGTTAGTTTATATCATTATTTTGAACCCAAAACATCTTGTTTTGTGCGTTTAAGCACGCCCCGAATTTGCCGAGTTTTTACGATTGACTGTACCAGTTATCGGCTTCGTGATAATAACATAGTAAAAATCCGTGTTCATGTTGATTTTATACTCTGCTAAATGTAGTTTGAATTATGCCCCTTGTGAGGTCAGACTAAAGTATTCGGGGTCATGATACATTATAAACAAAACTCATAAAATAATTCGTTTATTATCATACGGTAATACACCAAATTGTAAACTATTCAATACATAATTGTGCAATCAGGTGTTCAATTGCGCTACGAATCTCTCGGAAATTCGTGAATTCCTTTTGTTTATACATGTTAAATGTATTGATTTTATATGTCAGATCAAAGAAGGGATATAATAACGTATCAAAAAGAGGTAATATTCTATTTTTAACTTATAACGTCACTTCCCCCACTGCTGAAAGTGCAAAGATGTAAAATAACAATGATCGTTTAAGCTCATGTATAAAACATATTAAAGAAAGTTTTCAAGCAAACTTACTTTTCTTTATTCGAAAAGGACAACTGAATTAAAAAATCTTGGATTGTCGCGTGCTATAAACCCGAACTCTCAGTTTAGCCGATAACTGGTCTTAGCCGATACAGTACCAGTATGAGATATAAACCACCAAAAAAGTCAGAGGAAGAATAATTAATAATTAAAAAGAATCCGAAGTTTCTGTTGGAAACGGACGACCTTAATAATAATAGGGAAGAAGAAACCTAAGATAAAAATAACGGAAGACCTTAATCACCTTAATCACTTTAGGATGAGATCCCTTCCCATATGAAAATGCACATGAGCGGCACTTTATGTGCAATTTAGGGTTGAACTGTTTGCATGTGAATTTTAAGTTAACATTTCATGTAATAGAAAGTATAATGGTCTATATAATTAGTACAAACAAAATTAAAATTATGCTCCCTCCCCGCAGCGGTTGCCGGCTTTAGGTCTGCTTCTGTGTGCCTACATGTACATCATCGTGTGCACAGATCTAGAGAAGGGGTGGGAGTAAGGGGCCCAGACCCTCCCCCCCCCCCAATGAAAATTCATTTATATCAATAGTAAAGTTACCAAAAATACACCTTATACCCCAATGCTCTTACAGACATGAAAACACTCTAACTCCTTGCACTTCACTGTTATGTAACATTATTTTGCGGTAAAATATTACAGTAAAACACGCTTATAACGAAGTCCCGGGGACGGAGAATTTAACTTCGTTATAAGCGTAATTCGTTATATCCGTTAAGTTTACAACAAGAAATAAAGTCACAGGGAATGAAAATCACTTCGGTGTAAGCGTCAATTCATTATAAGCGTGTTCGCTATAACCGTGTTTTACTGTATATCTATACTTTATTGTTTATTCCAATAGTAAGTACACATCACAATATGCAGGCGTCCTGCACCACCTTAAAGCTGTTATTTACCTAAAAAATAGTGCAAGGGGTTTTGAAGAATAGGCAGTGTTGTCTCTAAAAATTGAAGTAGAAGGAAGAAATAAAAAAGTAGAAGGGGGGCCAGGGAGTCTTGCTTATAGCTACATTGCATTTGAAATGCAATAATAGCTGGGTTATCAAGCCATTATAGGCGAGGGAATTCCCCGCCTCCAAGTTCTTAGAGACAACCCTGAATAGGTCATAAAATACATACATGTTACAAATAACTGATCTTTGTCTGAAGTTACGTACACAACACCGGTCTGCAGGTCTCATTAGCGTGTACTAGTTTTACCCAGCTCTTCGGTCAGATGGGTTTCATGTGGTGTATACATACATGTATGTGTTTTCCATATGCAGAAAAGTATGGGCAGCGGAAAGGGCAAAAAATACATTTTTACAAAATCAACGACAAACTAAATTCAGCAATCTAAAATAATATTATCAATGACCATAAATGCAAAACAAACAGTCTTCTTTGCAAAATAAATGTACATAAAAATCAACCAAAGGTATTTAAATACAAATCAAACACAAAAAGTAAAACCAACAGACATAAATGTAAAACGAACATACATCAACATGAAACAAGCGGACGCACAAATAAACGCCAGGTGGCGTTTTTTGGGAAGCAATTTACGTCATCGATTTTTGGAATCCGGGATGGTTCGCACCTATTCTGTTTCGCCCTGAGATGTTTCCCACGTCAATGTTTCGCACCTGCCTCGGAGCAAAACATCTGACTGTATTATAATGTAATGTAATGGAGTGTTGATGTAATTAGAAATGTACATGTATATATAGTTAGCATAGATCTATTTTGGGGACCATTTAATTACATAAATTACCGGTATCTGCTTGAACTTTACATTACCCAACTGCATCCACTATTTAACTACGATTTTTACCAGTCTTATTCTCATAGCAAAAGTGGGGTTAAATATTATTTCCATTTATTTATCATGATTTATTTAAAATTATAAATAATATTTTAATGACCTGTTTATACTCGTACATTTGTTCCAAATTTCATATTTGGATGAAAACATATGTATAATCAAATATTGTACAGTCTTATATAAAAAAAGTCATTTATTTGTTACCCATAAACATGATGATATACAAATATCTGAAAAAAAAAAACATTTTTAAAATGCTACAAGACATATGTACATTGTGAATTAAAATTAAGTGCATGTATCAGAATACTTCAAGCTTATCGACACATAGGCTTCGGAACCGGGGGGGGGGGCTTTTTGCAAAGTTAGACCTAACCATTAGGCACATAGCAGAGTAGACGGTTCAGCCCCCCCCCCCCCCCCCCACTTTTTCTCGCAGGAAATATAATTGTTCCTTAATGTACCTTGAAAGATTGAGAAGTTGGAGTCTTAGGCATACTAGCCCCCACCCCCACCCCCACCCCCACCACGGATTAAAATTTTCATGATTAGGGAGAAAATAATTTTTAATGTAGGTTAGATTTTTTCTTTTGGAAGCATAGTTTTACTCCCCCCACCCTCACCCCCCTCCCCCACGGATTAGGATTTTTATGATTTTGGGAATTAGGTTTTTTTCTCTCAATATTTCTGAGGATCAGTCTAGCCCCCCCCCCCCCCTCCCCCCCCCCCCCTTTGTCAGTCATTTGTTGCATTTCGTATCACTTTAATTTTACTGGGTGGAAGTAATGCAAAATTTACAACTTCACATCTTTGTAAATTTTGTATTTACTGCCATCCGGTAAATAAATAATTTATAGAATAAAAAAAAGTCGGATAAAAATAAAATATTTAACGAGTTTGAATGGATAATTCCATAAAAAATGGATACAGGGGAGGGGGGGGGGGTAATGTAAAGTTCAAGCTGATAATTTATGTAATTAAATGATCCCCAAAACAGAGCTATGCTAACAATATAATATTTTACATTTGTAATTAACATTCCCAAATTTTTCATTATAAAAATACAGGTAATTCTCAAGTGAAAGACAGGCTATAAATGTTATTACAACACAGTTCACACCTCTTGTTCTTAACCATATAAAACGACATGGCTTAATAAAATTAGTAAATAAAAATCCTAATCAAGCAAGAACGCTCTCTTGGCCGTGCATGAATAAAGACAAGCACTGTTTCAATAGTTTTTTTTAAAACATATTTCAATTCTTGTATAGGTAATAATTAATTTCAGAGGAATGGTAATACGAGAAAAATATCTAAATACAGTGAGATGTTTCGCTCCGAGGCAGGTGCGAAACATCTGAGGGCGAAACAAAACAGGTGCGAACCATCCCGGATTCCAATAATCGATGACGTAAATTGCTTCCCAAAAAACGCCACCTGGCGTTTATTTGTGCGTCCGCTTGTTTCATGTTGATGTATGTTCGTTTTACATTTATATCTGTTGGTTTTACTTTTTGTGTTTGATTTGTATTTAAATACCTTTGGTTGATTTTTATGTACATTTATTTTGCAAAGAAGACTGTTTGTTTTGCATTTATGGTCATTGATAATATTATTTTAGATTGCTGAATTTAGTTTATCGTTGAGTTTGTAAAAATGTATTTTTTGCCCTTTCCGCTGCCCATAGAAAAGGATTAGTTAACATGCATAAACAATTCCTTTGTGATGATAAGCTAAAGGGATTCATTATTGTGCTCTAATTGGATTATCATTATGATGTTGACCAATATTGATAGGCATAATACATGTAGTAGACACCAGAATACATAAGTATTACTTTCACTTTCTAAGTAAGTGATCTCCCTTTGCCAGCATACTGTATCATCATCTTTTAATATTTAGATAAGCTTATGATCGTTACCTATAAGTAATCCTATCGCATTTGTAAAGTTTCTGTCATTTTAATTGCAAAAGTTATTTTTTCATTTGTCAGACTTACCCGAACTTTCTTTGAAAAGTGCGGGTATAATTATCATGGCCCAAGTAACATCAAGTGGTTTGAGAGTTTATAATCACTAAGCAACAGAACTAGATTCTACCTACCGTAACAATGTGAGATTCCGAGTAAGAACACAAATCTTATCCAAA